>NW_007377837.1:0-8063 GCF_000475195.1 Diaphorina citri
AATCATTCAGTGGGACTCTTAAACTCATGAATTGGGCATTCCATTGAACACCAATATAAGTTTACAACCTATTCTGTGTAGTAAATATTGTATTCCATTAGGAAATATCTTAGTACCTACCTAATGTACCTACTGTAAGTAATGTAAGTATGTAGGTGCCAATTATTTATAGATAATACAATTATTGATTCAGTACCTACTGTAGCTTAAGGACTATAAATATTAAATCTATGCATCTATGAAATAAATCTAATACCTACTTCTTTGAACCGGGATTTACTTAACAAAACAGTTGTTCTATGCTGTGACACTGCATCTAGTAACTTGGGTAGGTTAAAAGGCGCTGCTGTACTAATAGAACAAATGATAGATAAAGACTTGCTACTTTCTTTGTATGTCCCTCTCTCTCTTTCTTTCTTTCTATGTCCCTCTCTCTCTCTCTCTCTTTCTTTCTATGTCCCTCTCTCTCTATGTCCCTCTCTCTCTCTCTCTCTCTCTCTCTCTCTCTATGTCCCTCTCTCTCTTTCTATGTCTCTCTCTCTTTCTATGTCCCTCTCCCTCTCTCTTTCTATGTTCCTCGTCCCTCTCTCTCTCTCTTTCTATGCCCCTCTCTCTTTCTCTTTCTATGTTCCTCTTCCCTCTCTCTCTCTCTCTCTTTCTATGCCCCTCTCTCTTTCTCTTTCTATGTTCCTCTTCCCTCTCTCTCTCTCTCCCTCTCTCTCTTTCTCTTTCTATGTCCCCCTCTCTCTCTTTCTATGTCTCTCTCTCTCTTTCTATGTCCCTCTCTCTCTCTCTCTCTCTCTCTCTCTCTCTCTCTCTCTGTCATGAAGCTTGTTGAGTTTAATCTACTTTTTGAACTTTCTATCTAGTCTCTCTGTCTCTCCCTTCCTCATCGTTCCCTCTCTCTCTCTCTAACTTTATTTCTCTTTCTTTAATTTTCTCTCTCTCTCTCTCTCTCTCTCTCTCTCGCTCCAGCAAAACTTGTCAAGATTTATGATGCCAAGTTTGAGACGGAGAGAGAGAGAGAGAGAGTAAGAGCGCGGAGAAACAAGAAGGGAGAGTAGCTTTCAAAGGAGGAAGAGAGAGAGAGAGAAATTTAAAGAAAATGAGATAAAAAGAGAAGGAAAGAGAGGATGAAATAAAGAGAGAGAGAGAGAAATAGATAGAGAGCGAGAGAGATTTAGAGTAAAGTATATTATATTTTATGTAAATCTAGGTACATAGGCCATACATAAGCAGTTATATATAAGTTCAGAATTAAATGTAGGTAGGTATATAAGTACATAAGTGGGTACATAGATAAGTTGTACACTGTACATTATGTATAGGAGAGAGAGAGAGAGAGAGAGAGAGAGAGAGAGAGAGAGAGAGAGTGAAAGGGAGGAGGAGGAGGAAGAGGGAGGGTATTTTCCAAAAGGCTTAGTGCTTACAGTAAGCCTGTAAGTTGTAAGCCTCTGACACCCATATTTATGAACAAAATGCTGGCTCTTAAGTTTGTGCTAAGCATAGTCTCAAGGCATTTGATTGGTCAATTTTGACTGCTTGAGTTTGCCTGCTTTTAATAGTGAATTGATGTTTAGAGTTCCAAAGTATTGTACATTTTTCTTTCTTCTTTTCGAGGAAGTTGAATTTCTTGAACGACATGGTGTTTCAGGCTCTCCAGAATCCGCAGGCCTGATTGCGCCGCCAGAGGCGACGGAGGATTGGTTACCCCCTGGAGTAGTTCCATTAGGAGAAATTGACATCATGCATAGTTGTTTGAAATTCAGGGGGGAAATGGATTTTACACCATTTCATGATTAAAACTGAAGTTGTAAGTTCCAGAGTTTGTTTATTCAGCCGCTCCTAACATGGAGAACAGACGCCGTTTGTAGCCGCTCATTCTGAGACAGACGCTACGGGGTTGTAACCAATCCTCTGGAGAGCAGGTGTTACAGGTTTGCAGCCGCTCCTCTGGAGTACAGACGCTACTGTGAAGGGATTCTCCCCATTTCCCCTCTCCTGTTTCAGCCGCTCATTCTGAGACAAACGCTACTACGCGAGAGGGATGTAGCCGCCCATTCTGGGATCAGACGCTACTGGGGATTCTCCCCTGGTGTTCCATTTGTGTCGCCTCTTACGACAGGGGGGAACTAACCCGTGGTCCTTCATATTCTAACGCCGGGAACCACACATACGGGAGAGGGATGTAGCCGCCCATTCTGGGATCAGACGCTACTGGGGTTTCTCCCCTGGTGTTCCATTTGTGTCGCCTCTTACGACAGGGGGGAACTAACCCGTGGTCCTTCATATTCTAACGCCGGGAACCACACGGCGTTTTATTTTTATTTATTTTCTTATATTTTTTTTTTTGTCCCAGTTTTTTTTTTCTCCCTTCCTCCTCCTTTTTCCGTTTACCTCTTCTTTTTTTTCACTTCGAAACTTCTTTTTTTTTAAGGCGCCGTCTGTCCCCGAAAATTTTGACTTTTTTGGCCGGGGGAAAAAACTTGGATTCGCGAAAGAAAAGGACGAGGGGTAAGAGAAGAGGAAGAAGGAGAAGTAGGAGGAGGAGAAAAAGTACAAAAATCTGGTGTGAACTTCACACGACTTTCCTTGTCTTATTGAATGATGCTTATCTGGGTGTTCATCTATTGTAACTTTTACAATATCTCTAACCGGTTTAGTCGGTATAGCTGAAAACCGCCAAAAAGCGGTCGAAAACCGCTAAAAAACGGTCGAAAACCGCCAAAAAAAATGTCAAAATACCGCCTACCGCAGCACCTATCTTAACCAAACCTTTTGTGTTGCATCCTTGTCACATTTGACAGCTGCATGCCAAATTTAAGTGTCTAGCTCTTACCGTTCTTGAGGTATTTTGTTTACAGACAGACAGACAGACAGACACACACGGACCAATGGCTGAAACTTTGGATTTAGTCTCTAAGGACCTCAAACCGTGTTTTGGCACTAAAAACTGACCATGGAAAATTTGACCCGATTACATTACTTTCCTTCCTATAGGATAAGGAAAGTGGAGGGGATGAGGAAAAAGAAAAAAAGGAAAACGAGAGAAAGCAAAATGTGGAAGTAGAAAGAACATAGGGGAGAAGAGAAAAGATCAGCAGAAGAAGGAGGAAAATAAAACGAAGAGAGAGGAGAAGGAGGAGAAGGACAGACATTTTAAAGAGAACAACAAGGTTCCCGTAACCCTTACGTTCTTGGAACGCAGGCCGCAGGGTGGACTTTGTTGGAGACGCTGGACAAGTATGACACTCATGAGTTGTTGAAGAGGTGGACTCAGATTGGGACGGATTTGGTGCATTACAAGGAGTGCCACGTTCCAAACTAACAAGGTGAAAAGAGATAAGTGTCTAAACTGTAATCTGGAACTATAGGATACATTATGTCTCCATACATTAAAAATTATAGACATACATAGGTAGTTAATTTTGTTTTTTGTTTTTTTTTTTCTACTCTCCATTTATTTATTTTATTTTTTTTTTTTCATTTTTGTTTATTTTTTTTTTTAAAGAGGTTTGATGGAACTGTAATTGTGAGAAGGAGGAGGAGGAGAGAAAGGAAGAGAGAGAAGAGAAAAAGCAAAAGGAGAGGTAGAAGGAGAATGAGGTTTGGTATAGTATAGAAGAAAAGAGGAAGGAGAGGGTGTAGGAGAAAAATAAGCAAGAGGAAATGGAGAAGGATGAGAAGAAGAATATTATGACAAAGAAAGTTGTAACATTTATTTATTTATTATTTTTTACTTTTTTTCTCTCTCTCTCTCTTGTAATTGTCTTTAGTTCCCGTAGTAATAGGTATACATATGACCCTTTGAAAATGTGTACCCTATGAACACCAAAAACTGCTGATGCTTTCTCCTCCTCCTCCTCCTTCTTCTTCTCCTCCTCCTTCTTCCTCTTCTTTTTTTCATAACAAGTTGTGTAGGATTTCTTCTACTTTATTTTCTTGTCAGATTATTTTTTTTTTTTTTTTTTTTTTTTTTTTTTTTTTTTTGGGGTTTGCCCACCGGGGGGCCCCTAAAAAAAATACCGTTTTGCCCCACTCTCCCCTACTCATGTCAACTGATATATTGATATGTATTGTGTGAATAATACCAGGACATAGTATCCTAAACCATGTTGTACCGTTTTGCCCCACTCTCCCCTACTCATGTCAACTGATATATTGATATGTATTGTGTGAATAATACCAGGACATAGTATCCTAAACCATGTTGTACCGTTTTGCCCCACTCTCCCCTACTCATGTCAACTGATATATTGATATGTATTGTGTGAATAATACCAGGACATAGTATCCTAAACCATGTTGTACCGTTTTGCCCCACTCTCCCCTACTCATGTCAACTGATATATTGATATGTATTGTGTGAATAATACCAGGACATAGTATCCTAAACCATGTTGTACCGTTTTGCCCCACTCTCCCCTACTCATGTCAACTGATATATTGATATGTATTGTGTGAATAATACCAGGACATAGTATCCTAAACCATGTTGTACCGTTTTGCCCCACTCTCCCCTACTCATGTCAACTGATATATTGATATGTATTGTGTGAATAATACCAGGACATAGTATCCTAAACCATGTTGTACCGTTTTGCCCCACTCTCCCCTACTCATGTCAACTGATATATTGATATGTATTGTGTGAATAATACCAGGACATAGTATCCTAAACCATGTTGTACCGTTTTGCCCCACTCTCCCCTACTCATGTCAACTGATATATTGATATGTATTGTGTGAATAATACCAGGACATAGTATCCTAAACCATGTTGTACCGTTTTGCCCCACTCTCCCCTACTCATGTCAACTGATATATTGATATGTATTGTGTGAATAATACCAGGACATAGTATCCTAAACCATGTTGTACCGTTTTGCCCCACTCTCCCCTACTCATGTCAACTGATATATTGATATGTATTGTGTGAATAATACCAGGACATAGTATCCTAAACCATGTTGTACCGTTTTGCCCCACTCTCCCCTACTCATGTCAACTGATATATTGATATGTATTGTGTGAATAATACCAGGACATAGTATCCTAAACCATGTTGTACCGTTTTGCCCCACTCTCCCCTACTCATGTCAACTGATATATTGATATGTATTGTGTGAATAATACCAGGACATAGTATCCTAAACCATGTTGTACCGTTTTGCCCCACTCTCCCCTACTCATGTCAACTGATATATTGATATGTATTGTGTGAATAATACCAGGACATAGTATCCTAAACCATGTTGTACCGTTTTGCCCCACTCTCCCCTACTCATGTCAACTGATATATTGATATGTATTGTGTGAATAATACCAGTACATAGTATCCTAAACCATGTTGTACCGTTTTGCCCCACTCTCCCCTACTCATGTCAACTGATATGTATTGTGTGAATAATACCAGGACATAGTATCCTAAACCATGCTGTACCGTTTTGCCCCACTCTCCCCTACTCATGTCATCTGATATATTGATATGTGTGAATAATACCAGGACAAAGTATCCTAAACCATGCTGTACCGTTTTGCCCCACTCTCCCCTACTCATGTCAACTGATATATTGATATGTGTGAATAATACCAGGACATAGTATCCTAAACCATGTTGTACCGTTTTGCCCCACTCTCCCCTACTCATGTCAACTGATATATTGATATGTATTGTGTGAATAATACCAGGACATAGTATCCTAAACCATGCTGTACCGTTTTGCCCCACCCTCCCCTACTCATGTCAACTGATATATTGATATGTGTGAATAATACCCAAACACAGTAGGTATAATCCTATATGTTAATCCTGTGGGATATTCAAACAACCAGAATCGGGGAAAAACATCTCTCCCTTTCTCCCTCTCTGCTCTTTCTTCCCTTTTTCTCTCTTTCGCCTTTGTCCATTTCCCTCTTTTTTCCCCTCTATCCTGTCTCATACGTAATCCTTTCTTCTTTCCTCCGTCTCATTCTTTCCTTTCTCGGTTTCTCTTTCCCCTTCCTCTTCTGGTGCGTTGTCAATTTATCTCCTACTCCTCTCTCTTCTTACTCTTTCTCCTTTTCAAATTTTCCCTCAGCTAATATTTTTCCTCGTCTCTCCTCTATCTTCCTTCCTCTTTGTCCTGTCTATTTCTCTCTCCTCTATCCCTTCTTCGCCTCTCCTTCCTTTCTTCTTCTTCTTCTTCTTCTCCTCTGTTATCTCCCCAGATATTGTCTACGCAAACCCTGTGATAACTCTCTTCCTACAGGTCCTTTATCATTTCTCCCTCTCTCCCTCCTTCTCTCTCTCTTTCCCTCCTATTTCTTTCCCTCTTTTTCCCTTCCTCTCTCTTCCCTTCCCTTTCTCTCTCTCTTTCTCTTTTCTACCTAGACCAGGGCTTCCCAAACTTGCTCAGGCCACGGACCACTTTTGAATTTTCACGATTTCCCACGGACCACTTAGCAAAAAAAAAAAGCTAAAATCCAAGGGAATCTGTTGGTATGCATGGTATTTCTGGCAAAGTTGACATTAATTAATGTATGTACTTAGGCATATTTTAATTCAATCTACCTTATCTACCTGATTTCTGTTAAAATCTAGTTTTTTTATATATAATTATATATTTTATATATATAAATAAGTGCAGTTTGTTGACCACTACACCACCGAGGCAGGTAAGGAGAAGAATAGCAGGTAAGGAGAATAACAAGAAAGGGGAGGAGGAGAAGAGGAAGGAAGGAAGAATTAAAAGGAGAGCACAAAAAAAGGAATAGAAAATGGAGAAAAGGGAGGAATAGAAGACAAAATAAGAGGAAATATGCAGATAGAAGGAGGGAAATAAGGAAAAAGAAGAGAGAGAGGAAAAAAAAAGAAGAACAAAAGAGAGAGATAAGAAGAAGATGTTGAAGAGAGAGAAGAAGCAGAAGTGTAGTGACAGAGCAAGCATAACAATTTAATGTCTAGAAGATAGATAGATAGAGAGAGAGAGAGAGAGAGAGAGAGAGAGAGAGAGAGAGAGAGAGAGAGAGAGAGAGAGAGAGAGGGAGCGGGAAAAGAGAAACAGGCTGACTGTGCTAAGATATTTTCAGAAAAAAAGTTGTACCTTTAATGCGGATAAAAACGAAAAAAATTGGAAGAAAAGAAGAAAGAAGACAACGAAGGAAAAACAAGAAGAAAAGAACATCAGACGGCAGAAAAAGAAGAAGGAAAAAAACAAGAACAATAGTAAAGGAAACACCGGAAAAAGAAGAATGTAAAAGGACCGAACCATACACTCAAAGACAGAGAGATAAGTATTTCAAGATAAATAGCATAAGCATAATATAATATAGAAAAAAAAAGAAAAAACTACTATAAGTAAATCAAGATAGATAAAGCTCGAAATCGACAAAGGTAATTAACAAGTTGCGCATATATTTCTCATTATATACACAGATCACATCAACCTTATATTAACCATCGTCAAGAACAAATACACTAAACACATACTAAAGAACTGCGGCAGTGCAGTCCAAGTAAAGAAGAAACGAGTAAAAGTTAGACGATCTTATGAAGTATGTCAGAGGATAGAGCGAAAGAGAGTTAGTTAGGGTGTATCAATAAGTAGAAAACAGGATACGAAACGGCAAGACCCAGATAAAGTAATAAAAAGCTAAATCGAGAGAGAAGTATTAAATAAACAGAATCAATTAAGCGGAGCGAATAAACTACAAGAAAGATGCTCAGCTGCTAGTCGATAAAAATAGCAGAAAAGAATTGACTATTTAAATACCTTCTAATGCATTGGCTGACAGGGGAATTTTCATTCGTAACTAAAGACAAGAAGAATAAGAACTGACAAAAGTAAGAAGTAAAGTCTGAAGCAACCTTGAAATTTCGCCTCGCGTAATGAGAGACAAGAAGTGTTTCTCCACTCGGATTTGTCCTTATATTCTTCGGGTGATTAAGTTCAGTTTTTATGGTCGCTACTTCCTTTTCACCATTTTCCGCGGTCCTCTTATTATCTCTTATATGATCCGAGTCCAAAATGCCTGGACACGAAGAATCATAACCAACAAGGTCCCTAAACCTAAAAGCTCAG
>NW_007377837.1:10586-25137 GCF_000475195.1 Diaphorina citri
AACTTAATTTATGCCGTAGGACGAAAGCCAGCCGTTCCGAGAACGAACATTATCCCATCAGGATAAAATCCGCCCCGGGCGGGAATCGAACCCGGGTCTAGCGCCGTTCCGAGAACGAACATTATCCAGGATAAAATCCGCCCCGGGCGGGAATCGAACCCGCGGCCTAGCGCTTACCTAAGCTAACTATAGGCTGGCTTTTTTCGAACTTTTCAAGACCATTTTTCACAGTGTTTTGACTTGGATTTTTTGCAGTTTTGTTTTACGGAGGAATCGAAGATCCAAAATTTTACCCATAAAAAGCATAATGCTTGGCTTAGAAATCACACGTTGACCGTCCAAAAAACTTCAAATTTACAATAGATCAGTTGCGTTTACTTGGGTGATGTTTCAAAGTCATAGAGCAGGACCAACGGAATCATAATGCTCCGCTTAGAAATCACACTTTGACCGTCCAAAAAACTTCAAATTTACAATAGATCAGTTGCGTTTACTTGGGTGATGTTTCAAAGTCATAGAGCAGGACCAACGGAATTTTCCTTTTTCTTCTACGACTTCTAGATCCCGAGATAAAACGATTTAAAAAATACCGATAAATCGTGAACTTTGACGTCACGGCATACGCTCCCGTAGGCGATGACGTCACATCAAATAAAAGTATCTTACAAGTGTAATAGCCAATGGAAAAGCAGAATTTTGAATTTGGACGAATCATATCGAAACATGAAATTGTAAATACTTTTCCATACTTTGGTGATTTAGGGCACATGCTGTACCGTTTTGCCCCACTCTCCCCTACTCATGTCAACTGATATATTGATATGTGTGAATAATACCAGGACATAGTATCCTAATACCGATTAATCGTGACTTTTGACGTCACGGCATACGCTCCCGTAGGCGATGACGTCACATCAAATGTCCCGAGCAAAGCTCTCTCGCAGGCAACACATTAAGGCTGGCTCCCAGACTTATCGAAAAAAATCCGTTCTCAGTGTTTTTCAAACGTTTCTTTTGTGATCTAAGACGTCAGTAAAATTCACTCGGCTAACTTGTCTGGTTTTGTCTCCAGGTCGATTTTTGTTCAGTAGTCCTAGGAGGACATAAAACTTTGTAGAGTCCTCATATTTTATAGCCCAAATAATAATACCTGATCAGAAAAAATCAAAGATTCTGGTCCTAAAATAAGTCGGGATGAAAGGGTTAAAGACTGTTTCAGCCAGCCTAGTTAGCTTAGTTGGTAGTGCGTCTGCCTTGTAAGCGCTAGGCCGCGGGTTCGATTCCCGCCCGGGGCGGGTTTTATCCTGATGGGATAATGTTCGTTCTCGGAACGGCTGGCTTTCTCCTATCCTGTCTTCCTTCTCTCTTCGATTTCTCTAGCAGTCACAGTTCCCTCTGTCAAACCTCTTTAAAAAAAAACTTGATATTTGCATTCGCTTAAAAAAGTACAGTTAATAGCAGTTACAGTTCCCTCTGTCATGCCTCTTGGAAAGCTATCAGAGCAGTTAAAATCAGGCCTTTCTGTTAAAGCGCCTTAATAAAAAATAGAAGAAATAAAAACCTTATCACCGAAGTTAAACATATTTTCCCCCATTTTTTAATATTAAATCCATTTTAAAAATGGAATCAACTTTGAGATAGAAAAAAAAGTCATTACGATTACTATTTTTAGTAATAAATTTATTTTAAAACAAGTCAAGTTTTTAAAAATAAAGACAAGTTTTTTTTTTTTTTGACTCCACTTCGAGTTGGAACGAGGAACTGGTAGAATCCTTCATCCAGGACCATGATCATGTCCTTATCAATGGCGAAAAGTTCCCTGTGAAAAAGTTGGTAAACCCTGGATTTAAAATCCTCTTTAACCATGTAAACCCTAGTATCACCAATGATGTCCTGTACGCGGAGATCTCCAAATATGCCCACCCTGTTTCCCCGATGACTTATGTACACTCTGGTCTCCGTGACGAGAGATTAAGTCACATTTTCTCCTACAGGCGTCAGGTTTTCGTACAAGACAAGGATGCGGTTCCCAACTCCATCACAGTTACCCAGAATGGCGAAACCAACACTATCTATCTCACTGTTGACAGCATGAAATGTTATTCGTGTGGTCAAGAGGGACATGCTGTTAGAATGTGCCCCAATAGATCCCAACATCCAGCCCAGGACAGACTCACCAAAGAGTCTGAAGTCGAAAAAACCTCTGAGATACAAGATAAGGTGTCTCCCTCTACTTCTTCCCCCTCATCCCCTGATTTATTTGCGCCCTCCTTCTTCCCAGAGCTGAAACAACCTACCATTTCCTTCTCTCCTCCTGTCAATATCGATCTCTTCCAGGAATCCGAATTAAAACCTCTGGACGGGAATATCCCCTCCGAGACAATGAGTACTCAAGACTTAACCCCTGAACCTTCAGCTGTCCGAAGCCAGGCTGATGAATTACCCAATGAGCCCATGGAACAAGATGAAAAGAAACGGGCCAAACGAGTTCACCCTTCAGTTGAGGCCACAAACAATATTGAGAAGAAGGTAAGAGTTGAAACAGAGTTTCAAGAAGAGTTCTTGGAAGCACTTGAGTCCTGCCTCACCGAGAATAAATCTAGTATCTCAAAAAGCGACATTTTGAGACTCTTCCGAGAATCTAAGAGCTCAAGAAACAAGGCAGCCGTTATTTCCCAATTTGGGTTCGACTCAAAAGAATTGATTGCACTGTTTAAAAAGCTTCAGAATTGTAAAATAGCTCCAACCATGAAACGCCAAATCAAAACCTTATTAAAAAATTTGAATATTAGTGATGGGAACCAAGAATATCTCACCTCATCCGAAAACGAAGGATCCGAAATTTAATGCACCCTGTTCCCAGAACGAACCCACGTCTTAATCCCCCCGATACCATTATTCTCCCATGTTTTCCAGATATTACTTATTTGTTCTCTTCCTTATTGGCTCCTACCTTGACAACTTCTCTATGGTGAACATCCTACAATGGAATATCAACGGTGTAAAAAACCACCTGAATGAACTTACTGTAAAATTGAGAGATATTAATCCAAAGATTATTTGTATTCAGGAATCCCATTTAAAAGAAGAAGAAAATTTTATCCTGAAAGGATTTAATACTGTACGAAATGATTTCACAACCAAGAATATCTTACCTCATCCGAAAACGAAGGATCCGAAATTTAATGCACCCTGTTTCCAGAACGAACCCACGTCTTAATCCCCCCGATGCCATTATTCTCCCATGTTTTCCAGATATTACTTATTTGTTCTCTTCCTTATTGGCTCCTACCTTGACAACTTTTCTATGGTGAACATCCTACAATGGAATGTTAATGGTGTAAAAAACCACCTGAATGATCTTACTATAAAACTGAGAGACATTAACCCGAAGATCATTTGTATCCAGGAATCCCATTTGAAAGAAGAGGAAAATTTTACCTTGAAAGGATTTAATACTGTACGAAATGATTTCGCTGGTGGTGAGGAGGCGTGTGGGGGCGTGGCTATCCTGATCAAGACCAATCTTTATTTCCAGGATCTTCCCATACGATCTCACCTTCAAGTAGTCGCGGCCGTTGTTCATGTCTCTCCAATACACCCCATTTCTGTGTGTTCTATTTACATTCCTCCTAATGTATCACCCTCAAAAGAAGACTTATTAGATATTATCAATCAACTTCCGCGGCCCTTCATCCTTTGCGGAGACCTCAATGCCCATAGTCCACTTTGGGGTTCGCGTCAATACAACCCCCGAGGAAAAGCCCTGGAAGCAATCATTTTATTGGGGGAAGTTTTTCAGCTGTGCTAAGTCGTATTTTCCTTTCGAAATTTCCGTTCTTCTGAAGCTTGTTTCCCTTCTTTTAGCGTGATAGCGCCTGTACTAACACCCATATTTATGAACAAAATGCTGGCTCTTAAGTTCGTGCTAAGCATAGTCTCAAGGCATTTGATTGGTCAATTTTGACTTGAGACTGATCTAAGAACGATCATTCTTGTTCATAAATACGAGTGTCAGTCTCCTCGCAGTCCAATTGAAATAGAAATCTAACGGACTGTTGTAGTGTAACTGTATGATTTTTCAAGATTGTGCTTATATACCTACAAGATTGTGCTTAGACTGCAGAGGAAAAGGGACTTTTTACATTTTCAGTCGTATTCGGTCAGGATAAAGAAGATATGTATCGTAAAGCTAAAGGCTAAAGAAGATAGCCAAAACCAAATGTCAGTCCAAAGCAATCACCCTAGTTAGGGCTGATTGAGAGGCTGACGAAAAACGCCGACCCCGTCTGTACACGGGAAAAGGAGAAGAAGAAGAGAAGGTTCTTCCTCGGAACGGCTGGTTCCTTCCAATTATCTTCCTGATTCCCGAATGGTAGGTACATCAATATTAGAACTCCATGTCTGTTCGGTGAGGTACTTTTGTTTGTCTGTCTTACCCAATTTGACTTTGATTTGTTTAAAATGTTTGTGTATGATTTTTTTCCCTTTTCTTTGTATATGTATGGTAGGTACCTACCTAGGTACATACGTATGTTATCTTCATATTTATTTCTATTTGATGTTTTATTTATAAAATAGGTAGGTACTTATGTAAGTACACAAGTGGAGTTCATAAAATGTGAGCGTCATACTGAATTGGATACTTTGGTCTCTCAAGAATTACGACGTTTTCTTTGGCACCTTAATGTGCAGTATGCCAAGGATCAATAATTAAGGCACATTATTACTATGTACCTTTTTCGACATCAAATCCGCGTACGATTGTACGCAAAAGGAGGTTATCCTACGGCAGCTACATAAATGGAATATGCGTGGTCACCTACCTATCTTCCTATCGAAGTACATGGACCCAAGGAGCTTTAAGATTCGACTGAACAACTCGATCTTGTCAGAAAACTTCTCCATTGTGTGCGGAATACCTCAAGGGGGCGTGGTCAGCGGTACCTTATTTGCTATCGCGATAAACTCTATAACAAGCTACATCCATCCCAGCTTATCCTCCTCCCTCTTCGTCGACGATTTTGCTATTTTCACGCGAGACAAAAATAAGGAGGTACTAGTCTCAATCATGCAAGAATCTATCGACACCTTGTCAGAAGACTTCTCCATTGTGTGCGGAATACCCCAAGGGGGCGTGGTCAGCGGTACCTTGTTTGCTATCGCGATAAACTCTATAACAAGCTATATCCATCCCAGCTTATCTTCCTCCCTCTTCGTCGACGATTTTGCTATTTTCACGCGAGACAAAAATAAGGAGGTACTAGTCTCAATCATGCAAGAATCTATCGACAAATTAGAAAACTTTAGTAATGACACTGGTTTGTTCTTTTCTCCTCAAAAAAGTCAATGTGTTTTATTCTCAAGAAAATATAAGCAACTCAACACATCTATAAACTTAAATATGTACGACACGAGGATCGAAGTGGTTGATACCTTCAAGTTTTTGGGACTCACCTTCGATAAGAAAATGACTTGGAAAGTACATTTGAAAAACTTGAAACAGTCATGCCTGTCCCGCTCCAGAATCCTCAAAATTCTGAGCAAAAAAGCATGGGCCGCTGATAGAAAAATGCTTATCAGAATATACAAGTCGTTAATTCGATCAAAACTCGATTACGGATGCCCAGTATACAACTCTGCTTCATCTAGGTACTCTTTTTTGTTTTATTTTATTTTTTTACACAAACTTTTCAGACGTTCTTTTAGCAATAAGAAAAAGCAAGAAAAATAGTAAAAGAAAAGTAATTTATTCATTCTAGAACCCTACGGAGAAGTTGAACAGAATGAGTCATAAAAATTCCCGTTTTGACCTGAAGAAGCTTTCAGTCTTGTAAATCGTCAATAGTAGGTAGGGAGGTACCTACTTTATGTCAATGGTACCTTGGAATAAAAGTACTCATCTTACCACATAACTAAAGCAAGCCACTCAATATCAGGTAGACCTGATCACGGCCGCCTGTCAGGTCTACCTGATGAGCACACACACTATCATGTAGATCTCACAGGTAGAATAGAATAGAATAGAATATACCTTGTTTATCCTGCCAGAATGAGACTGAAAAGTCCCTTTACTCCCGCAGTCTAAACAAGGTCTTATATATTTCATAGGTGTAGTATAAACATATGTAAGTAAAAACCTTGTTTAAATATTAAAAAATAATAATAATAATAAAAATATAAATACAAGAATATGTGATAAAGGATTAGGATTGGGAGAGGTTCGGCACAGGTACGGCTGAAAAGGCCCGTCTGTCAGGTTTTTAAGTCAGATTGTACTTTGAACAAAAATCAAAGGAAAGAAAAGAGTCCTTCCCAATCGCTCCCCAAACCTGGGATTTCTCCTCAGACAATGAGGAAAGATATAATAAGCCCTTTACTATGTGGGAACTGGAATCAGTCCTAAAACTACTCAAAAGCCAATCGTCCCCCGGACCCGACGAAATCCATAACCAAATGTTACGTCATCTACCTAGCAGTGCGAAATCCTTACTCCTGCAGATTTTCAACAAGATATGGAAAGAAGATGAATTCCCTGATGGTTGGAAGAAATCAATCTTGGTTCCTATACCTAAACCAAACAAGGATAGTACACTTCCAGAAAACCTCAGGCCTATAAACCTTACGTCCTGTCTATGTAAATTATTTGAAAGAATCGTGGTCCGAAGATTAAACTACTTCCTCGACAGCAACAAGCTTCTTGTCCCGCAACAATCCGGATGCAGAAAAAACAGATCCACACTAGACAACCTCGTGAACTTACAGACAGAGATCTCAAACGCTATTATTAACAAACAATTCCTGCTATGTACTTTTTTCGACATCAAATCCGCGTACGATTGTACGCAAAAAGAGGTTATTCTACGGCAGCTACATAAATGGAATATGCGTGGTCACCTACCTATCTTCCTATCGAAGTACATGGACCCAAGGAGCTTTAAGATTCGACCATTTTTAGATTTTTTATGGAACGTCTTATGTACCTAGAATAAATATCTGACCTAGTGAAACCACAGAAAGTGAATACAAACAAATTATACACAGTACTGTATGATTTTGAAATAGAAGAACGTAAACAAGAAGGAAAGAGAAAAGAAAGGAATGAGAGAGAGAGAGAGAAAGAGAGAGAGAGAAACAGGAAGAGAAGAAAGAGGGAGTAGAAGATGATATTTTCCTCTCTGCAAATAAAGCCCATAAAGGAGGAAAAGAAAAAAAAATGTCAAAATTTATTACAAACATAATTAAACCCTCCCTCCCCTCCCCCTTCTTACAATGGTTGTTCTCCCCTCCCCCCATTTTACTCATCGCTCTCTCTTTCTCTTCCTTCCTCCCTCCCTTTCTCTCTCTCCCTTCTTCTATTTTACCAGTTCTTATTTCCGAATCATCTGTCCCTTCCTCCTGCTTTTTCCTTCTACCGTTTTCCATCTCCTTTCTTCTTCTTCTTCTTTTGCTTATTTTTTTCCCTCTTCTTCTTCTCCTTCATGTTTCCTTCTTCGCTTATTTTATTTTTCTGAGTATTAAAATCCCTCCACTATTTCCAGGAGGAATGGTTCTCTTTTCCTCTTTGGCTCTCTCCCTCCTCCTATTTCAGCAGTTCTTATTTCCGCTTTATCCGTCCATTTCTCACCCTCATTCTTCTTTCTCCTTCTTCCTTTGCTTCTTTTTCTCGTTTGCTTCTTCGCTTTTGTTCTTCTCCCTTTCCTTCCTCTCTTTCCTCTTTTCTTCTTTCCTTTTACTATCCCTTCTCTCCTTACTCTTCTTTCCTCATTTCTTCTTCATGTTTCCTTCTTTGCTTTTATTATTTTTCTGAGTATTAAACACCCTCCAGTATTCTTTTTCTTCTACTTCTTCTGAGAATTAAACTAAACCCCCTCCCCTTCTTGCAATGGTTCTGCTTTCTCCCTCTATCTCTCTTTCTCTCCTTCTATTATAGCTTCTCTTCTTTCTCCTCCTCCTCCTTTCATCTGTACCCTCTCCTCCTTCCTCCTCCTCCTTATTCGTGTCATTCTCCTTAGTTTTCAATTGTCGCTTCTCTTCATATTATTCGTTTTCTTATATTTTTTTCCTTATTCTTCAATTATTTCTCCTAGGTACTTCTTTATCTCACTTTTCTTCTTTTCCTTCCTTCTCTCCTCCTTCAATGTTTCCTTCTTCTTTCTCTTACTTTTTTTTGTTCGTTTTCATCTCCTTCCATTTCTTCCTGTCTTTTTTTATTCTTCTTCTTTTACTTCTAATTTTATTCGTCTCCTCCTTCTCTCATGCTTCGTCTTATTTTTCTTCGAGCATTATTATAACCATAAATAATATATTACAGCCTCTAACAGAAAAACATCTTACAAGTAAAGGGAGGGAACATTGGTGCCATTATACTGATTAGACTCCCTTCTCTTTCCCTCTTTCTTTCTTTCTCCCTCCCCCCTCTCTTTTCTCTACTTGTATTTCTTTTCTTTATTATGTTTTCTCTCCCTCTCCTTTTATCATGTTCCAATTTTCTTTTCTACCCCTCTCTAGCTTTCTCTTTTCTTTTTTTTTCTTCCATTCTTCATTTCTTCCTTTTCTCTTTCTTTCTATTTCTCTCTCCTTTTCTTGTCTCCTTTTTTTCTTTATTTTACTACTATCTATTCTTTTTCTCTCTCTATTTCTTTCTTTTTCTGTCTCTCTTTCTCCCTATCTTTATCTCTCTCCTCTTTCCTTTTATTCTTTTGCTCTTTTTCTGCCTGGCTCTCACTTAGGTGTTTTTCGTTCGCTCTTTATTTTGTTCTCCTTTGATGTTTTGTGCATAAGAGAACAAAAAGATGGCATAAAAGAAAGACGTGAACCATGATGTAACAGAAAAGAGGAGACGAAGGAGAAATAGAAGAAGAAGAAGAAGGAGGAGGAGGAGGAGAAAGGTTTTTCAAAAAGAAAGAGCATAATATTCCTGAGCTGAAAAAATAAACAAGTAGGTACTTATACCTAGGTGTACGTACCTACGGGTGAAAATCACTAAAAGAAACATAAGAAAGAGTAGAAGGGGGAGGAGGACGAAGAAGAAAAGAAGAAGGAAAATTTTCTCTATTCTTTTGCTCTTTTTCTGCCTGGCTCTCACTTAGGTGTTTTTCGTTCGCTCTTTATTTTCTTCTCCTTTGATGTTTTGTGCATAAGAGAACAAAAAGATGGCATAAAAGAAAGACGTGAACCGTGATGTAACAGAAAAGAGGAGACGAAGGAGAAATAGAAGAAGAAGAAAAAGAAGAAGGAGGAGGAGAAAGGTTTTTCAAAAAGAAAGAGCATAATATTCCTGAGCTGAAAAAATAAACAAGTATGTAGGTACTTATACCTAGGTATGTACGTACCTACGGGTGAAAATCACTAAAAGAAACATAAGAAAGAGTAGAAGGGGGAGGAGGACGAAGAAGAAAAGAAGAAGGAAAAGAGGAGGAGGAGGAGAAAGGTTTTTCAAAAAGAAAGAGCATAATATTCCTGAGCTGAAAAACAAGTAGGTACTTATACCTAGGTATGTACGTACCTACGGGTGAAAATCACTAAAAGAAACATAAGAAAGAGTAGAAGGGGGAGGAGGACGAAGAAGAAAAGAAGAAGGAAAAGAAAGAAGAATAAGAATAAAAGAAGAAGTAGCAAACTGCACGGCTCAGCTCAAGAAGCTGGGTAGAAATTGTATGAACGCCGTATAACTATTTGAGTATGCAATGTGACTAAAAGAAACATAAAGAAGAAAGAGTAGAAGGGGGAGGAGGACGAAGAAGAAGAAAAGAAGAAGGAAAAGAATAAGAATAAAAGAAGAAGGAGAAGAAGAAGTAGCAAACTGCACGGCTCAGCTCAAGAAGCTGGGTAGAAATTGTATGAACGCCGTATAACTATTTGAGTATGCAATGTGCAACTCATGAAAAGAACTAGTGGAGATGTCTTGTTCACTGCAAATTGGGCATCAATAGGGCTGCAAAGACCTAATGCTAGGGAGAAGAATAAGAATAAAAGAAGAAGGAGAAGAAGAAGTAGCAAACTGCACGGCTCAGCTCAAGAACCTGGGTAGAAATTGTATGAACGCCGTATAACTATTTGAGTATGCAATGTGCAACTCATAAAAAACTAGTGGAGATGTCTTGTTCACTGCAAATTGGGCATCAATAGGGCTGCAAAGACCTAATGCTAGGGTCCAACATGAGCCCCCTTTTTTGAGGAAATTTACCAGCTTTTTCTGAGTTGCTTATTATGTAGGTAGGGTAAGTGTACCATTTATTCGCCCACCTAAAAAACTTACCATTTATTGGCCCACCTGTACCATACGCCACATACCTAAGTCTGAACTGGACGAACTTTTTCAATATCCAATTTCATCAAAAGAAAGGGCTTAAAAACTGCTAGCGAACCTATTCAAAAATTGTAGTCATAAAAACAAAAATTAGAAAAATAAATGTTGGCAGGTGGGCCAATAAATGGTACGTTTTTTAGGTGGGCGAATAAATGGTACACTTACCCTATTACTTCAGAAATATTGTAAGAGGTAAAAAAAAACTCCCTCTTACAATATCTCTTGTATCCTAATTCAAATCTCTCCCTTCCATTCAATCCTTTCTCTCTCTCCCCTATTGGTATGAACCTAACTTAGATATTAGAAGGAAAATATTATCTTCTAACTACATCGCGAAAACCCTGTCGATCGAAAACCACCCAAACATCATGCGAACGCTCAATCCACTCTATGTACGAAAGTATGAGAACTCCAACATGAAGCCGACGATTGGTATTCAAAAGAAAAATCTGGAGACCATTATCCCATTTAATAACATAATGGTGAAAACCACTCCAAAAGAACCATGGCTACTTAAACCTCCCATATGTGACCTATCACTCAGTTCTTACAAAAAAGAAAATGTACCCGCCCAAATGTTCCAAAATGAGTTCAAGAACAAACTAGCTGAAAACTTCCAATCCCACATCAAAATATATACAGATGGGTCGAAAAATGAACAAGGCGTTGGTTGTGCTTTGACAATCCCTGAAAAGAATATCGCCAAAAGATTTGGACTAAATAAGAATGCCTCCATATTTCACGCTGAACTTTTTGCCCTCCTTCAGTCCTTACTAACTATCAAGGAGTTGGGAGCCTGCAAGGCACTGATTATCACTGATTCTTTAAGTTGTCTTCAAGCTATCACGAACATGTTCCATGAGAATCCCCTGGTCAAACGCGTCCAAGAAGAGCTCTCTTCCATCGAGCCCTCTATTGAATTCCTGTGGTGCCCCAGCCATGTCGGCATAGCTGGCAATGAAGCAGCTGATGAAGAAGCAAAACAGGCAATAAACAACGACGTTACTCACCACGAGTTATCTCTAGACGAAATTAAGACCATTATCAAGAAAAAATACCTGGAAGAATGGAACACAACATGGGTCAATATTAGTCCAAATGAAAACAAACTGAGAAAAATTACGCTGTTAGAATGTGCCCCAATAGATCCCAACATCCAGCCCAGGACAGACTTACCAAAGAGTCTGAAGTCGAAAAAACCCCTGAGATTCAAGATAAGGTGTCTCCCTCTACTTCCTCCTCCTCATCCCCTGATTTATTTGCACCCTCCTTCTTCCCAGAGCTGAAACAACCTACCATTTCCTTCTCTCCTCCTGCCAATATCGATCTCTTCCAGGAATCCGAGTTAAAACCTCTGGACGGGAATATCCCCTCCGAGACAACGAGTACTCAAGACTTAACCCCTGAACCTTCAGCTGCCCAAAGACAGGCTGATGAATTACCCAATGAGCCCATGGAACAAGATGAAAAGAAACGGGCCAAACGAGTTCACCCTTCAGTTGAGGCCACAAACAAATGAGGTTTGCCTGATGAGGATGAGAGTGGGCCACTCCAAATTAACCCACTCTCACCTCTTCAGAAGAGAAGATCAACCAATATGTGACCAGTGCCAAGAACCAATGACAATTGAGCACATCCTGATTTCTTGCAGAAAAATGCGCTTCAGACCCCCCAGCTTCTCGACGTCCAATGTCTCACACATCCTCAAAGATGACGAAGAAACACTGAAAGAAGTTTTCCAATTTCTCAAGAGAAATAATTTCCTGAAAAACATGTAAAACATTTTTTTTTTTCTTCACACATGGCCTTGATGCTTAGCGTGTAAATAAATAATAATAATAAAAAAAAAAATGTCAAAATTTATTACAAAAATAATTAAACCCTCCCTCCCCTCCCCCTTCTTACAATGGTTGTTCTCCCCTCCCTCATTTTATTCATCGCTCTCTCTTTCTCTTCCTTTCTCCCTCCCTTTCTCTCTCTCCCTTCTTCTATTTTACCAGTTCTTATTTCCGAATCATCTGTCCCTTCCTCCTGCTTTTTCCTTCTACCGTTTTCCATCTCCTCCTTCTTTTTCTTCTTCTTCTTCTTTTGCTTATTTTTTTCCCTCTTCTTCTTCTCCTTCATGTTTCCTTCTTCGCTTATTTTATTTTTCTGAGTATTAAAACCCCTCCACTATTTCCAGGAGGAATGGTTCTCTTTTCCTCTTTGGCTCTCTCCCTCCTCCTATTTCAGCTGTTCTTATTTCCGCTTTATCCGTCCATTTCTCACCCTCATTCTTCTTTCTCCTTCTTCCTTTGCTTCTTTTTCTCGTTTGCTTCTTCGCTTTTGTTCTTCTCCCTTTCCTTCCTCTCTTTCCTCTTTTCTTCTTTCCTTTTACTATCCCTTCTCTCCTTACACTTCTTTTCTCATTTCTTCTTCATGTTTCCTTCTTTGCTTTTATTATTTTTTCTGAGTATTAAAGACCCTCCAGTATTCTTTTTCTTCTACTTCTTCTGAGAATTAAACTAAACCCCCTCCCCTTCTTGCAATGGTTCTGCTTTCTCCCTCTACCTTCTTTTTCTTCTTCTTCTTCTTTTGCTTATTTTTTTCCCTCTTCTTCTTCTCCTTCATGTTTCCTTCTTCGCTTATTTTATTTTTCTGAGTATTAAAATCCCTCCACTATTTCCAGGAGGAATGGTTCTCTTTTCCTCTTTGGCTCTCTCCCTCCTCCTATTTCAGCAGTTCTTATTTCCGCTTTATCCGTCCATTTCTCACCCTCATTCTTCTTTCTCCTTCTTCCTTTGCTTCTTTTTCTCGTTTGCTTCTTCGCTTTTGTTCTTCTCCCTTTCCTTCCTCTCTTTCCTCTTTTCTTCTTTCCTTTTACTATCCCTTCTCTCCTTACTCTTCTTTCCTCATTTCTTCTTCATGTTTCCTTCTTTGCTTTTATTATTTTTCTGAGTATTAAACACCCTCCAGTATTCTTTTTCTTCTACTTCTTCTGAGAATTAAACTAAACCCCCTCCCCTTCTTGCAATGGTTCTGCTTTCTCCCTCTATCTCTCTTTCTCTCCTTCTATTATAGCTTCTCTTCTTTCTCCTCCTCCTCCTTTCATCTGTACCCTCTCCTCCTTCCTCCTCCTCCTTATTCGTGTCATTCTCCTTAGTTTTCAATTGTCGCTTCTCTTCATATTATTCGTTTTCTTATATTTTTTTCCTTATTCTTCAATTATTTCTCCTAGGTACTTCTTTATCTCACTTTTCTTCTTTTCCTTCCTTCTCTCCTCCTTCAATGTTTCCTTCTTCTTTCTCTTACTTTTTTTTTGTTGTTCGTTTTCATCTCCTTCCATTTCTTCCTGTCTTTTTTTTTATTCTTCTTCTTTTACTTCTAATTTTATTCGTCTCCTCCTTCTCTCATGCTTCGTCTTATTTTTCTTCGAGCATTATTATAACCATAAATAATATATTACAGCCTCTCTAACAGAAAAACATCTTACATGTAAAGGGAGGGAACATTGGTGCCATTATACTGATTAGACTCCCCTCTCTTTCCCCCTTTCTCCCTCCCTCTTTCTTTCTTTCTCCCTCCCCCTCTCTTTTCTCTACTTGTATTTCTTTTCTTTATTATGTTTTCTCTCCCTCTCCTTTTATCATGTTCCAATTTTCTTTTCTACCCCTCTCTAGTTTTCTCTATTCTTTTGCTCTTTTTCTGCCTGGCTCTCACTTAGGTGTTTTTCGTTCGCTCTTTATTTTCTTCTCCTTTGATGTTTTGTGCATAAGAGAACAAAAAGATGGCATAAAAGAAAGACGTGAACCGTGATGTAACAGAAAAGAGGAGACGAAGGAGAAATAGAAGAAGAAGAAAAAGAAGAAGGAGGAGGAGAAAGGTTTTTCAAAAAGAAAGAGCATAATATTCCTGAGCTGAAAAAATAAACAAGTATGTAGGTACTTATACCTAGGTATGTACGTACCTACGGGTGAAAATCACTAAAAGAAACATAAGAAAGAGTAGAAGGGGGAGGAGGACGAAGAAGAAAAGAAGAAGGAAAAGAAAGAAGAATAAGAATAAAAGAAGAAGTAGCAAACTGCACGGCTCAGCTCAAGAAGCTGGGTAGAAATTGTATGAACGCCGTATAACTATTTGAGTATGCAATGTGCAACTCATGAAAAGAACTAGTGGAGATGTCTTGTTCACTGCAAATTGGGCATCAATAGGGCTGCAAAGACCTAATGCTAGGGTCCAACATGAGCCCCCTTTTTTGAG
>NW_007377837.1:26235-41144 GCF_000475195.1 Diaphorina citri
GCAACCTCCGTGGCCGAGTGGGTATCACACTAGGCTTGCACGCAGGAGGTCCGGGTTCGATTCCCGACGGTGCCGAGGTTTTTTTTCAGCTCTGCTTGGATCGGGGTGCACTCAGCCTCGTGAGGACAATTGAGTAGCTACTTTAATCGAGTAGCGACCAGTGGCGGCATTACAAGTCAAAGAGACGAGCGATAATAAATATGATGATTGAGTAAATAAAAGACTTGTAATACTGTGATACCCACAAAGTTGTGAGAAAGCTCTCTGCTTTAACACAAAGATTCATGATTTAGATTTTTTTTTTAGATTCATAGTTATGTGCTGAATATTGGTATGATAATCTGCCACCGGTCCCTAATAGATAGCGCCACTCGTTCTATTGGTAGATTCATAGTTATGTGCTGAATATTGGTATGATAATCTGCCACCGGTCCCTAATAGATAGCGCCACTCGTTCTATTGGAATGTAGGACTACACAGTTTTATCGACCATACGGTTTTAACCAAACTTCCCCTACCTATAGCTAGCCACTCAATATCAGGTAGACCTGACTGATACAGTCTAAATAAAGTAGGTATTTCTTATTGTAAATATCAATAAACTCAACATAAATCTATCATTAACCCTTGTATGCTCTAAGTACCGTTTTACGCTCTCTGTTTCAGCACTGTATTGGCATCACATATCGACGCGAGAATCAGAGGCAATTATGTAAAAAAAAGAAGCAATTTCCTTTTTTCCACTTTCTTATTTTAATTTTAATAAAATGTCTGTCCATTTTTGTTGAGATGTACCCCCATTCATAGAATACATACATAAATATGTATTCCGTGCTAAATGGGGGCAATTAACCCTTGTATGCTCTAAGTACCGTTTTACGCTCTCTGTTTCAGCACTGTATTGGCATCACATATCGACGCGAGAATCAGAGGCAATACGAACTGCGCGCCCCTAGTGAACAAGACTGTAAACAATGGATTGAAACCATTCGAGAAGCAAGGTCAGTTTCGGATACAATTTGAACTTTGTTAAAACTTTTTTTTTATTAGTTTGTTGATATTTTGACTGTCTGGCTGGGTAACGTTAAACAGGGAGTGAACCAGCTTAGTCTGGCTGGAGGACATTAAACAGAGAGTATACCAGCCTGAATTAAAGAAATAGCAAAGGTTGAGTGCGAAGGGTACAATTTTGTAGCCAAAACCAAATGTCAGCCCAAAGCAATCACCCTAGTTAGGGCTGATTGAGAGGCTGACGAAAAACGCCAACCCCGTCATTAGTTTTTTGATATTTTGACTGTCTGGCTGGAGGACTTAGAGAGTATACCAGCCTGAATTTCCCTTGCTAAAGAAATAGCAAAGGTTGAGTGCGAAGGGTATAATTTTGAAATCCAAATGTCAGCCCAAAGCAATCACCCTAGTTAGGGCTGATTGAGAGGCTGACGAAAAACGCCGACCCCGTCTGTACACAGGAAAAGGCGAAGAAAGAAGAAGAAGATATACCTATTTTGAAGGAACTGTAACTGCTTATCGTCCCGAAATCGAAGAGGAAAGACGGGATAGAAGAAAGCCGCCGTTCCGAGAACGCACTATAGGTACTTTCATTTCAACTCATTTCCCTTGAAGGTAGGAAGCTATTTTGAGTAATTTCCTTCCAAATGGCTCTCTCTCCCTCTCTCTCTCTCTCTTTCTCTCCCTCTCTAAAAAAGGAAGCCTTTGATAAGAGTTTCTTTTCTCAAAATAAAAGTTTTTCTCTCTTTTTTTTTCTGTCAAACAAATTTGCAAATTACTTCTTCAGAAGTGTTATTTACGTCTATTCTTTACCTACCTGTTGCCTGTGAAAGTTTTCTTGCCAAAGAAAGGAAATTTTCAGAAGAAAATGTTAATTACATCCTTCCTGGATGCATATTTTTACCCGTCTGAAGGTTACGTTGAAAAAAAAAGCACATACCTACTTGAAAGCCTTCTCTCTCTCTCTATCTCTCTCTTTCCCTCTCTCTCTCTTTCTCTCTTGCCAGCCTATTTATCTCCTGTCAGCCTATTTCAGTTGGAGGGTAACCCGTCTTGTAAGCGCTAGGTCGGGTTCGATTCCCGCCTGGTTCGATTCTAGGCCGATAAGATTTGTTTTCGGATCGGTTTCGGAAAATCCCTAAGAAACCTAGTCATTTATTACATGGTTTTACTTAACTTGAGATCTCTGTTTGTTTGTAATTTGTTTGTTGGTTTGTTTGGGTCAAATCTTATAACTAATTTATGGGCCACTTCCACTGGTCCGATTGACCTAAATTTTGGGGTAAGTTATGTATCTTGGATGACAATAGAATATTTCGTGGAATTTGACCCCCCCCCCTCCGCTCTCACCGTTTTCCATACAGGGTGTAAGCTATGTTTTGTGGTCATATGTAATATCATATTATTTATAAAATAAAGGAAGCATTGCTTGTTTTGCTTTCCGTGTCCGTGAGGTGTAATGCCTATCTCACGTGAGATAGGCATTACACCTATCTCACGGTGTTGGAAGGATTGAGTTTTTAAAAACCCTTTACACGCCCAGAAACAATACCTGGGCTCCTTCCGTGCAATTATCTATTTTGGGTATCTAATATGAATCTAATTAACAGTAAAAGTGTCTTTAAACTCAAAATATCTCCCTCTGCAAGCAATGATCTTCTTTTTTTTTTGTCTAATACAGTAATATTGTATGGATTCCATAATCGTAATAATGTGTACATAGGCGTAAATACGTGGAACTTATCTACATAGACATACAATACATGTGTCTATGTACTTCATGTACACGAGGAGGTAATTTCAATTTTTATACAAAGAGAGAAGAGAGAGGGAGGGAGAGAGAGAGCGAGCGAGAGAGAGAGAGAGAGAGAGAGAGAGAGAGAGAGAGAGAGAGAGAGAGAGAGAGAGAGAGAGAGCTCGCCACGGAGAACAAGAAACTAAGAACGGAGGTGAGAGTTCCACTTTGAATGTTAATTTTAAGGTGTGTCCACACATATTCGACCGGCCATCGATCGATGTCGGCTGAACTCTATAAGGCTTATAGTATAAGCCAGCCAGCCATGAAAGGTAAGTTCCTATTCAGTTCACCTTCTTACAAAGTAGGTAGGTTTAAAGAGTTTAAACCTACGCTACGTTAGGTAAGCGTGAATGAGACATCTCCACTATATTCACAGTAAATTGCACATTGCATACACAAATAGTTTTACGGCGTTCATACAAATTTTTGTTGGAGGGTATAAGCATTATTGCTAGATTGATTGGAAGGTACAAGGTAGCATGTCTGCCTTATAAGGTTAGGTCTCTGGTTCGATTTCCGCCCGGGGAGAACGTTTTCCATGTTTGGATGCTGCTTTATAAGCATTATTGCTAGATTGATTGGAGGGTACAAGGTAGCATGCCTGCCTTATAAGCGCCAGGTCTCTGGTTCGATTCCCGCCCGGGGAGAACGTTTTCCATGTTTGGATGCTGCTTACCTTCACTTTCTCCATATTTTTCAACTTTCAGGTGCAAAGCTTCTTCCGAGGATGGCTATGTCACTTACCTTCACTTTCTCCATATTTTTCAACTTTCAGGTGCAAAGCTTCTTCCGAGGATGGCTATGTCGGAGGAGGTGGAAGCAAATTGTGGAACAGTATATCAAGAGTCCACACGCGGAGAGTATGAGGAAAAGAAACAGGTGAGGGAAAAAATAAACAGGTGAGAAAAAAGACAGGTGAGAAAAAAAAAAATAAACAGGTGTAGAGAAAAAACAGGTGAGAAAAAAGAAACAGGTGAGGAAAAAAAAAACAGGTGGGGAAGAGAAACAGATGAGAAAAAAATAAACAGGTGAGAAACAGGTGTAGGGAAAAAACAGGTGAGAAAAAAGAAACAGGTGAGGAAAAAAAATAAACAGGTGTAGGGAAAAAACAGGTGAGAAAAAAGAAACAGGTGAGGAAAAAAAAAACAGGTGGGGAAGAGAAACAGATGAGAAAAAAATAAACAGGTGAGAGGAAAAGAAACAGGTGATAAAAATAAACAGATGAGAAAAAAAAACAGGTGAGGAAAAGAAACAGGTGAGGAAGAGAAACAGGTGGGGAAAAGAAAGAGGCGAGAAAAAAAATAAACAGGTGAAGAAAAGAAACACGTGGGTTTTTAACGTGTTTCTTATTTTTGAACAGGTGGGTTATTAGCTTATTTCCCCCATCTGGGGTCCATTCTTGTAAGAAGATTTTTTTTAGTACCTATAAATAGGTATTTGTTTATTATTAGGTAGGTAGGAATTTCATTTATTTATTGGCGTGTGAGAATAGGGGTTGGATGGAAGAGAATGCCCTAGGCATTAATCCCGCCCCTGAGTTAGGATTTTTCAATTTTTTTTTTCTTTCTTTATTCAATCGTAATGTTGTGAAAAAGATAGAGGAGGGTGAGGAGATCCTAGTGCATAGATTTGATCACGTGTAGACCACGCAGATTTCTTATTATTAAAGAAATACGAGTAGGGTGTCCACGATTACAACAGGTGTCGGCGATTGGGGGTTTTACCCTAGTGGGAATCAAACCCACTACCTAACACTTACAACATACTACATACACAAAAACCCCACTCTGAGGCTTAATGTAGGGGCAAACAGCCTTAGACAATGTGTTATGTAAGTAAGCAAGCTTCTACGAAACTAGCGCTTACAAGGCAGACGCACTATCAACCAAGCTAACTAGGCTGGCTCGTTCTTTCAACATTGATGCGTCACAAAGTTATTAACTTTATTCGTTCGTTCACTGTCGTGTTAACACTTGAAATTCATTTACATAGATACGAATACGAGTACCTTCCAGGAAGCAGAAAGTTTCTAACTTTGTTTTTTTGTTTGTTTGTTTTTTGTTTTGTTTTGTTTTTTTTTTTTTTTTTCCCAGGCCTTTTAACTCCCTTCCTCTCTCTCTCTTTCTCCATTTCTCTCTCTCTCTTTCTCTCTCTCTCTTGCCTTTTGAAGCAACACTACAAAAAAACAACATGAAGCTTCTAACATTTTTATATCGAGTTTAATATTCAAAAACTTTTTTTAATCCAATTTTTTCAAAGTTAGATTATGTAATCTTTTTTTTTTCATCATTCCCGATCTAGAAAATGCTTGCATAATCTCTAAGGAGACATAAATAACGATACTGGTGGTAGATTAGATATCTGCTGATACTAATACGTAGAAATTAATCTTCCCCTTCCTTTTTCTCCCTTTCTGTTTCTTTTCCCTCCTCTTTGGGAAATTTCCTTCCCAAAGAGGGAGGTTTTTTCCCTCTTTCTATCTCGGTTTCTCTCTCCTTCTTACCTCTCTTTCTCTCTCTAACTCTTCCTTTATCTCTTTCCTCTTTCTCTTAGAAATTAATCTTCCCCTTCCTTTTTCTCCCTTTCTGTTTCTTTTCCCTCCTCTTTGGGAGATTTCCTTCCCAAAGAGGGAGGTTTTTTTCCCTCTTTCTATCTCGGTTTCTCTCTCCTTCTTACCTCTCTTTCTCTCTCTACCTCTTCCTTTATCTCTTTCCTCTTTCTCTCCTTCCTCCCTCACTTACGTATTTTTCCCTTCCCTCCCTCCTTCTCTCTCTCTTTCTCGCTCTCTCTCCCACCCTCTCTTCACATCTCTCTCACCTAGTCTTTTTTTGTCTCTCTCTTTTTGTCCCATCTCATTTTCATATTCTCTTTCCAATCTCTCTTCCTTTCTTCGTCTATCTTTTCTTCCCTCTCCACTCCTCATCTTTCCCATCTGAATATCATCTTTTTCTTTTCACCCTACTTACCCTACTTTGAGCACTTATAATTCCCACACCTGGGTCAAATTTCAATCCCTTACCAGCGTTCTTTCCCCTCCCTTCCTCCCCTTTTCAATCCCTCCTACTTATCTCTCTAGTAAGCTCCCTCCTTCTCTCTCTCTTTCTCGCTCTCTCTCCCACCCTCTCTTCACATCTCTCTCACCTATTCTTTTTTTGTCTCTCTCTTTTTGTCCCATCTCATTTTCATATTCTCTTTCCAATCTCTCACCCTTTCTTCGTCTATCTTTTCTTCCCTCTCCACTCCTCATCTTTCTCATCTGAATTTCATCTCTTTCTTTTCACCCTACTTACCCTACTTTGAGCACTTATAATTCCCACACCTGGGTCCTGGGTCAAATTTCAATCCCTTACCAGCGTTCTTTCCCCTCCCTTCCTCCCCTTTTCAATCCCTCCTACTTATCTCTCTAGTAAGCTACACTTTGGATTTTTTCCCTTTTCCCCTATCCTTCTCCGTCCCTTCCCCTTTTCTTTCTACTAATCCTGGTTTCTATTCACGCTTTTCCTCTTTCTCGTAATCTTTTTCCTCTTCTTCCTTTTCCATCTCTTTCTCATACTCCTCTTTATCGTCTTTTCTCTAAAGAGGTCTTATGGTTTTGTGGCGAACAACTTTCACGGCGCGGTGTGGCGTTCTCAAAGAGAATTCAACACCTTTTAAATCGGGACAAAACTCCATTTTCCTTTTAAATCGGGACATTGTCAGCTCCTATGGCGTAGTGTCAGCTCCTATGGCGTAGTGGTCACTGCACTCGCCTTGCACGCGGGAGACCCGGGTTCGATTCCCGGCGGGGTCAAGAAATTTGTATCATGCAAATGATTGATTCCGTGACTGGATGTTGCGGGGCCCACTCAGCCTCGTGAGGAAAATGAGTATCTAGCTATGACATATAAATGCGCATAGCGACCGGTGCCAGCATGGTAGGTAAACATTGGATGTTAGGATTATTGAGATATTGGGAAAAATCCTACAATGCTGCAGTGAGCACCAAAGTTGTGATATAATAACACAAAGAAACTGCATTTACATTTTTTAAATACAAAATCTCAACACGAAAGTAGAAATTTGAACACAAAATGGTTCAACCCTGTCTTGAGTATATTTCACAACGTAAAACAAGCTCAGAGGCCAGCCTAGTTAGCTTAGTTGGTTGGGCGTCTGCCTTGTAAGCGCTAGGCCGCGGGTTCGATTCCCGCCCGGGCGGATTTTATCCTGATGGGATAAGGTTCGCTCTCGGAACGGCTGGCTTTCTCCTATCCTGTCTTCCTTCTCTCTTCGATTTCGGGACGATAAGACCATAGCAGTAGCTATGACATATAAATGCGCATAGCGACCGGTGCCAGCATGGTAGGTAAACATTGGATGTTAGGATTATCGAGATATTGGGAAAAATCCTACAATGCTGCAGTGAGCACCAAAGTTGTGATATAATAACACAAAGAAACTGCATTTATATTTTTTAAATACAAAATCTCAACACGAAAGTAGAAATTTGAACACAAAATGATTCCACCCTGTCTTGAGTATATTTCACAAAGTAAAACAAGCTCAGAATAAAATTACAGTGTGGTCTCGATGTAGACTAGAGGTTTAGTGACCTGTAAAACGGACTCAGAAAGAAGGCCTACGGAGGGGTCTATTTGTTCCTTCAATATAAAAACCACCAACTCTAAAAATCAACTTTTTATTATAAATAAAATAAAAAAAATGGGATTGAATACAATAACTATCCTAAAGATGAAAAAAAGGTAACTCCCAAGGCGATTATGTCTGTTTTCCTTCAGTCCATTTGCTGCGATTTTCCAGCCTTTTTCGGGCTTTTTCCGACAGCAAACTGTCTTGGGAATACCCTCTTCCTGAAAAGTATCCATTAACACAATCTACAATCCCCTCTCGAGGTTGTGTATCCAATTTTCTTTTCTTCTCCTTCTCTTATTTCTCCTCTTCTTCATCCTCCTCCTCTTCCCTCTTCCTTCATCTTCATCTTTTTTCTTAAGCTCAAAAAGAAAGAAGACCGAATAAGTATAGACCAGTAAAGAATGAAAAAAAGAGAGAGACGTCTTTCTCTGGTGTAAAATAAATTGAAAGAGGAATGAAAACATCTTAGTGCCTAGGTAGGCAGGTATCGAGTTAAATGTAATATTAAGGAGATTTTTTCTTCTTGCTTTTCTTTTCTTTCTTGTACACAATTCTCATTTTAAGCTTTTGACGAAAAGAAGACTGGAATAGATGCTATGATTATAAATAAACCACCTCTTATAATTATATGGTAGAGACCTACTATTATTAAAGGTAATGCTCCCATTATAAAAGCAATACCTACCTATGTATAATTATCCTCTTAGAATCTTTGAACTGCCAGGCTTATTTATTGAGTATTAAAATGAGACTTCAATTTTCTGATGCCTAAGCTGTCTTTCCTTCTCTCCTCGAGTCCGGGACGTTTAGACCTAAGTTGTTCCAGTTCCCTCTATCAAACCTCTTTGAAAAACAATTCTGATGTCAAGAAAAACCTGTTTGAAAAAAAAAGAAAGAAAAAAAATCTGATGTCTTGCTAGCACCGTCCCTAAGTTGCCCCTATTATCGGCCCTAAGTGACCCTTCTGTTTCAGCTCTTCCAACTCAAACGCGAATGGCGCCCAGCGGCCTCCACAAAGGCCAAACCGGCCGGAGGTGCATCTACAATCCCCTCTCAAGGTTGTGTATCCAATTTTCTTTTCTTCTCCTTCTCTTCTTTCTCCTCTTCTTCATCCTCCTCCTCTTCCCTCTTCCTTCATCTTCTTCTTTTTTCTCAAGCTCATAAAGAAAGAAGACCGAATATAGACCAGTAAAGAATGAAAAAAAAAGAGACGTCTTTCTCTGGTGTAAAATAAATTGAAAGAGGAAAGAAAACATCTTAGTACCTAGGTAGGCAGGTACCGAGTAAAATGTAATATTAAGGAGATTTTTTCTTGGTTTTCTTTTCTTTCTTGTACACAATTTCCATTATAAGCTTTTGACAAAAAGAAGACTGAAATAGATGCTATGATTATAAATAAACCACCTCTTATAATTATATGGTAGAGACCTACTATTATTAAAGGTAATGCTCTCATTATAAAAGCAATACCTACCTATGTATAATTATCCTCTTTGAATCTTTGAACTGCCAGGCTTATTTATTGAGTATTAAAATGAGACTTCAATTTTCTGATGCCAAAGCTGTCTTTCCTTCTCTCCTCGAGTCCGGGACGTTTAGACCTAAGTTGTTACAGTTCCCTCTATCAAACCTCTTTGAAAAACAATTCTGATGTCAAGAAAAACCTGTTTGAAAAAAAAGAAAGAAAAAAAATCTGATGTCTTGCTAGCACCGTCCCTAAGTTGCCCCTATTATCGTCCCTAAGTGACCCTTCTGTTTCAGCTCTTCCAACTCAAACGCGAATGGCGCCCGGCGGCCTCCACAAAGGCCAAACCGGCCGGAGGTGGCGCCAACGGGTTCGTGTCGGACACAGGCGGCCCTTTCAGTGGTGGTCAAGGGGGATCGTTTACGGCGGCAAATTCAACGGATGAAAGCGCAGGACAGACGGGGCCCGAAGAAACGGCGGAGCTCAAGAAGATCAAAAAGGTAATTGATCCAAAGTTCATTGCACATTGCATATGCAAATAGTTTTAAGGCATTCATACGAACTTTACTTCCTTTGATGCTATAAGGCTTATAGTATAAGCCAGCCAGCCATGAAAGGTAAGTTCCTATTCAGTCCACCTTCTTACAAAGTAGGTAGGTTTAAAGAGTTTAAACCTACGCTACGTTAGGTAAGCGTGAATGAGACATCTCCACTATATTCACAGTAAATTGCACATTGCATACACAAATAGTTTTACGGCGTTCATACAAATTTTACTTCCTTTCATTTTCAAGAATGCAAGCCTTGAATGTCCCTTATTGTCCCAGCCTTTGGAGTTGGAGGGTATAAGCATTATTGCTAGATTGATTGGAGGGTACAAGGTAGCATGTCTGCCTTATAAGGTTAGGTCTCTGGTTCGATTTCCGCCCGGGGAGAACGTTTTCCATGTTTGGATACTTACCTTCACTTTCTCCATATTTTTCAACTTTCAGGTGCAAAGCTTCTTCCGAGGATGGCTATGTCGGAGGAGGTGGAAGCAAATTGTGGAACAGTATATCAAGAGTCCACACGCGGAGAGTATGAGGAAAAGAAACAGGTGAGGGAAAAAATAAACAGGTGAGAAAAAAGACAGGTGAGAAAAAAAAAAATAAACAGGTGTAGAGAAAAAACAGGTGAGAAAAAAGAAACAGGTGAGGAAAAAAAAAAAACAGGTGTAGGGAAAAAACAGGTGAGAAAAAAGAAACAGGTGAGGAAAAAAAAAAAACAGGTGTAGGGAAAAAACAGGTGAGAAAAAAGAAACAGGTGAGGAAAAAAAAAAAACAGGTGTAGGGAAAAAACAGGTGAGAAAAAAGAAACAGGTGAGGAAAAAAAAAAAACAGGTGTAGGGAAAAAACAGGTGAGAAAAAAGAAACAGGTGAGGAAAAAAAAAACAGGTGGGGAAGAGAAACAGATGAGAAAAAAATAAACAGGTGAGAGGAAAAGAAACAGGTGATAAAAATAAACAGATGAGAAAAAAAACAGGTGAGGAAGAGAAACAGGTGGGGAAAAGAAAGAGGCGAGAAAAAAAAATAAACAGTGAAGAAAAGAAACATATTAATCCCTTCTCTTGGGTCTTACCGACCTACCAAGACATTCTTTTGTAAAAATATATGAGGAAAAAAAAATGCAACTTAAAACAATAGAAAAAGGTTTCACCTTTGTATGAATGAAACCATCTAGAACGGAAATGATTTCAGATATTTTTCCGTGAATTTCATAGGTCAAATTTATGACATCTTAATGATCATAATATTTTTTGGAAATCTGTTTGGAGAGATCCAAACATCGAGATCATCATAATAAATTGGGTATTTATTATCTGAATTTCATTCCTTGCCTTTTCCTGGGATTTTCCTCATTTTATTTTGTTTTTACTATTATTTTTTTGCTTGTCACCCAAACACCCAATTTAAAAATAGATTTTTTTTTGCCCATGAACCATTTTAACTAGGTATTGAGAATATCGAGTGTTTCGGATTGCTCGATTGATGGAGAAATAACAACCCTAAATTTTGGGGTGGTTAATTTACTTTTTAATTGTTTATAACTTTAAAGAACAAACAACTTGGAGAGAAAGTTGACTGTATATTTTTTTATTTTAATACAAATACTTAAGAGTGGAACTTAACAACTTAAGATCGTTGAGAGTTTATGTTTTAATTTGAAATAGACTTAGAATTTGAAACGGAGAAGACTCTACTAGAATTACGAAGAGAACTTTTGGGGGTTTGAGAGACTTGGTCGCTCTCGATGAGATTCTGTTTATATTAGGATGAGAACTTGATGAGACTCCCTTTGAACTATGAGGAGAACTGACTAGAGATTCGAACTCTAGCTTTTAAGAAAAGGTCTTCGGTGGAAAAAGCGGCCGAAGATCTGTCATCGGGTGGGGTATCCACCAATGACATTCAAAGGCTTCCCCCAAGAGGAGGTCCCAAAAAAACCGGCCGATAACATCCGGTTGAGGGGAAAAGGCTATAAGGAAAAATACAACTAAATAACCCAAGATTTTGTCTTTTTTGTCTCACATGAGAACAAGGTCATTAAAAAAGGTTCGCGTTAATGACAGGATGCGAAACATAAAAGTAACCAAATATTAATCCCTTCTCTTGGGTCTTACCGACATACCAAGACATTCTTTTGTAAAAATACCTATAAGAGGAAAAAAAATGCAACATAAAACAATAGAAAAAGGTTTAAAGGTTTCACCTTTGTATGAATGAAACCATTTAGAACAGAAATGATTTCAGATATTTTTTCCGTGAATTTCATAGGTCAAATTGACACCTATAATGATCATATTTTTTGGAAATCTGTTGGAGAGATCCAAACATTGCGATCATCATAATAAATTGGGTATTTACTATCTGAATTTCATTCCTTGCCTTTTCCTGGGATTTTTCTCATTTTATTTTGTTTTTACTATTATTTTTTTGCTTGTCACCCAAACACCCAATTAAAAAATAGATTTTTTTTTTTTTTTTACTTTCTATTTTTAAATCGCGAATGACCTGGTGTTCCAGAGTTAAAGCGCATTATAGAAAAAAAAAAGAATTGGGCCAAAAGGACAATACGTACCTACGTACCCAGTCAGCATCATGAACACGTTTTATTTGTACAAAATTAGAATGTTCCAGAGTCGAGAGTTTAATATCATAGGTATTAAAAATAAAAGAAAATAATGATAATATTGATAATGATAATATTTAATATAATGATCATAAAACCTTTCAAAGTCTTTTTCATAATTTAATAAAATGAAAGTAGGTACCTGCTTAAAAATTTCCAAGGTAAAAAATAATAATAATAATAATACTTAATTAATTAACAGAACAGAACGTTCAATTAAGGCTCAAGTTTTTTTTTTTTTTTTTTTTTTTTTTAAGACTTTTTTTTTTTTTTGATTGCCGATGACGGAATTTCATGAAGTTTCTTTAAAAGTTTTCTTGCCCCCCTTCTCTCTCTCTCTCCCCTCCCTCTCTCTCTCTCTCCCAAACAATTTCAATTTTCATGAGACCATAATTATACTTTCAAGAAAAACTTCGTAAAAAAAAGGGCGCAAGTGAAAAGAGTTTGGGTCCTAATTTGTTCCATTATTTAGACGGCAATGAAACTTTTTCCTGTGAGTTTAAGTAAAAAAGTGTTCTCCAAAAATAAAAAAAAGTAAAAAAAAAAATCTGGGTTTGAAACATCACACGACTTTCTATTATTACTTTATGCAATTACAAAACAGTCTGCATTCTTGGAATACTTATACCTTACAACTACAATTTTATTACCCTCTACCTACAACAAATACAAAACAGTTCTCGAGATGTTTTGTATACCACGTTACAAAAACGTACATACACTTAGATAACGTTCGGAACCGGGGAAAAATCACTTTTTTTATTAGTCAGAACTTCAGGTTGACCCTAAAACGTAATACCTTGCAGATTCGTCACTTACGGAAGAAATACTTTGTCAATAACAGTGGACTAGTTAGAAATCTTTTTCATATTACCTATAGTATGTAGCTAGTTGAGGGATCCCTAGATATGTAATAGTGAAAGACGTAGTGTGGGAACCTTCTGAAGCCGATAGGTTTCATCGAGATCTCCATTCTATATCTCTGCATCCGCTATAGTAGGCTAATACTTAGCTATATTCGTTTATAAGCTCTTTGGTGTTTTTCGATTTTTAGTTTTTTAACGCGATTAAGATTCTAGAATGTCTATACGTTTTCTATTTGTTAGGTAATATAATCGCTCGCACTAGTAAACAAACAGTGCCTAGTAGTTAGGACAGGTATGGTACGCGTGCTAACTCTGAGACGTAAACCATACTATGAAATTAACGACTGATAGGTAGTTATCTAGGAATCTTTCTCGTATGTACTGGTGTGACAAGTTGTGATATTTCGCTGTTTATTCAAATATTCATTAAATTGGTATTCATATAGAGGGGTTGTAAGGAAGATAATTTTATTTTCATGTTGCGTGAGTTTGAAAACTCTTGAAACAAATCTTGCAATATTTCAACCGGTTCTTTTGTGTTCTAGTGTTGGACCCAGCACCTAAATGGGAAGTAGTGGTCATCTCTCGGACCCATCTGATGAGAGAAATACTACGGGATGGGGCATGCTCACGACACAAGTGCCACATCGTCTAATGTAGCAGTTGTTTCATATGCCTACGAAATAAAGACGGCAGTAAACCATCATCTTTAGAAAAAAAGAAAAAAAAAAAAAGAAAAATTGGTGCGTTCTTTATCAACTTTTCTTTACCCATAAATTTAAACAGGTAGGTACGCCAGACAAGTTCTAAATTTGAAGCGTCGTAGTCTGCCTTGTAAGCGCCCAGTTCCCCGCCCGGGCGCGAATTTTATCTTTGCCGGATAAGTTCGTTCCTGAAACGGACTTACTTTCTCTATATTGTCCTTGTCTGTTTCTTTTCGCTTTCGGGACAATAAGACCTTAGCAGTTAACAATTCCGTCTATGAAAACCAGCCGTTTCAAGAATTAACTTTTATTAGGATAAGTTCGGCCTGGGGTGAGAATAGAAACTGACTTAGCTCTTTACAAGGCAGGCCACGCTATACCCTTCCTCAACTCTAGCTTATATAGTGTGTCCGATCACATGTGACAGCAAAAAAAATTAGCATTGTTGCCAAACATGTCCCATGTTGCAAATGGTAGGAATCTTAAAAGGGGAAGATATATTGCACAGTACTTCCTCTCGACAAGTGAAACAAAAGTTCAGGTAAGGCGATATCCAAACATTACCTGTTCTGGAATTCCTCTGACTTGAGCTAACCTCTTCATTTTAAAGGAGAGAGTTTAATCAAAAATACCCTTTACCTCCAATTGCAACAATGGTAAGGATTTCCTGCAATCTGATGGTTCCTTCATTTTGAGTTGATGACTATTGCTGTCACATTGATCTGTGATGAACTATAGGCTAGGTCTTGTATTAAGAGCAAGAATAAAGAACAAAGCAAAGCGAAAACAGAGATGTAAAGGAGGGATGAGGAGAGAGAGAAGGAGTGGTTACGGAGGGAGAGCAGGGGAGAAAGGAAGAAAAGCAGGGAGAGAAGAAGAGATAGAAAGAGGGGGAGAGGAAAGGAAAGAGAGAGGAGAGAGAGAGAGAGAGAGAGATAGAGAGGAGAGAGAGAGAGAAAGGTTTAAAGTTATAAGAAATTGTTATAAAAACTTAAAAACCATTGTTGTCATTAAAAAAAAACAGTGAGGGAGTGAGAGGGATGAACCAATTTTCTTCCTTGTTTGTCGCTTGTTATGGAAAGCAACCTTTTTTTATATTACCCTATTTCACTTTTTTTTTTTCAACAATAAATTTGAAAAAGTAAAAGAGCTCTCTAAGAGGAAGGGGCAGTCAGCTGGGTATTACACATTTTACCTCTATAGAAAAATTGATTTTATAAATTTTAATTACATGAGTTTCATAGATTCAGAATTGACCGTTCAAAGTG
>NW_007377837.1:42358-54416 GCF_000475195.1 Diaphorina citri
GCTGATTCGGAGGCCAACAAACTCCTTTACATAGACAATTCAGTCTGCTATTCCATATGTTAAAAGGTTCTAAAGAAAGGTAAATAAGCAAAGGCCAAAAGCATAATAGAAATTTCAAAGAAATTTATTCGCATCATATCGGTAAAACTGTAAATATCTCATACATATTAATTTTTCTTCTGAGCAATAGCTGATATATTTACAAGCCATTACTAGAAAACTATTTTAAGAGATAAGAATAAAATAATGACTAAGTAGAATTTACTAGGATATATTTTAGTCCCTCTGGTACAATTGTCTGAATTTAAATTATTTTCAATGTTTTTTTTTTTTTTTTTTAATTAATAGGTAAGTACTTAAAAGTTTTTTTGTGTTTGAAAAAAAAAGAAAAAAAATTTTTTAGTAAGGTAAATTATGTACCGAAATTATTTTTATTCTTTGGGTTTTATTTGTTAATTGTATACCAGTGCCAAAGTTGAGTTTTTTAGGAGGAGTGTTAAATAAAAAAAAAACCTCACTTCGACACTGATTATTATTCATCATACGCCACTTGTTTAAGGCGCTTTAACTTTTTCAATAGGCAATACAAAAATATGAAGGTTAGTCTTTTTTTATTATTATTAACTCCTTCTTGAGCCCTTTTGGATGTATCGTTTTACTGTTGTGAATTTTACAATAAAGTTAATAAGAAGAATTCTTATGTTAATGTATTAATATTAAAAGGTGTTCTTCTTTATTTGCTTTCTACCATCAGCAAAACCGCCCGCGCAGATGAAAGGGTTTTGATTCAATTGATTTTGTCATTGTTAGTGAACTTTTTCATTTCAAGTAATCTATCTGACAATAGCAATCAATTTTAAAGGCAGTGTAATGAATGTTCCCATTTTTTGGTCTCTGCCAAAAGCACCAACAACTTTTTAATAATGCCAAGACATACAGTCGGTTGCAAAACTGAGTCAATTGTTTCATTTTTTGCCTTTTTCTTCTATAACGTAAATTTGGTTTTGAAAATAAACACATATTTTATAAAGGAGTAACTCAAGACTGTTTTATTTATTTATTCACAAAAAAAATTGTTATAATGTAGTGAAAAAAAAAAAAAAAAAAAAAATAACAAACGCTATTAAAAAGTGATTGATTCAGTTTTTGCCCCACCCTTTATCTCAGCCGAATTGTTGAGCTCTCAATATTTTTGTCCCACAGGCCTTTTTGGCATTTTTAAAGCTTTTAACCTCACTAGGCATACTTTTTTACCAATTTTTCACATAGTCATTTGGTATGTTGTACCACCGTGGTACTCAACCCTCTCCCAAAGAACCTTCAAATTTGTGGGTGGATAATCATAATTTCCCCCCCCCCCTTTTGAGACATTCCTTTAAATAAGAACCATAAATTTTCTTTGGATGAGATCTGGACTTTGTGCAGCCGCAATCTAAAACACAAAAATCTTGTTCTTTCAACCAACTATGGACGTTTTTGGCGTATGCTTTGTGGGGTCATTATCGTGTTGAAATGGTAACTTCATTGTTTGGATATGCATAAAAATCAATTGTTTTCTGCAAGTTTTTGTCTTTCAAAATGCTCCAATACAATTTTTTATCCTATGAGCCATCTATTTTGTTTGAATATTGGGCCCACTCCATTGCGCTGAAGCACCACCCAAGACTTTGATATTTCCCCGATTTATGTTTAATTGTTTTGAATGTAGTCCTGCTGGGTTAAATGATTCACCTTGTCTCTTCCATGACCATGATCGTCCGTCAGTGCGGTACCGGTTTAATTTTCGACTCATCAGACCATACAACTTTCATCCAGTGCTCGTAACTTTTGAACAAAGTTTTTCCGCTGCCCGAATATTCCTTTCAAACTCCCAGTAGTGGTTTTCTTCTTTTTTTTTTTTTTCAATGCCGTGAAATGCCCTCATTGAGCGCTCTTTTTCACCGTCCATCTACTCACAGATACTCTACTATCTTGTATTAATGAGTACAGCTGCAGCTTCAGATGTTTCCTTCGCTCTACCAGTGGACTAGATACCGAACCAAACTTTCGGATCTTGAACACTGAGCTTTCTTGGACGGCCCAAACCCTTCGTTGTTGGAAAGAGAGATTTTTTTTGTCTATTTCTTATTCTTTGAACCATAGATTGACTGATTTTCAATTTTTCAACCAATTTCTTGGTTTGAAAGCCCCCCCTGAAAATAATTCACGACCCCCGTTTTTTTTTTTTTTCGTAACCCTCGATCTTTTTTTTTTTTTTTCCATTAGGCGCTTTAACAATGTTTTAGTGCATGTCGTTCGCGCCGGTTCCTCATTGGGTTTAAATTTTTTCGAAGATGTTCAGGGACTTCAGGAGCGACATTAGGGCGTCGACCCCGGTGGTTTCATCGGTAAGTGACGGCGGGTTAGGGAGGGAGGAACGTAGTTGAATGTCTAGTGGGCAGGTGAGAATGTGCTTGACTGTGAGGATGTCACCACAGCGGCAGGTAGGTTGGGGGGACCTAGAGAATAAGTAGCTATGAGTCAGTCTGGTGTGACCTATCCGCATTCTTGTTAAGACAACTTCTTCTAGGCGCGTTTTTCTATTGGATGATGGCCATTTCTCAATGTTTGGTTTTATAGACTTTAATTTGTTTCCATTGGGCACACTGTTCCATGAGGACTGCCAATTTCTTTGGACAATTTTTTTGATTAATGGTTTATAGTCGCTGGCGGAGCATAATTTTAGTGGTGGGAAAGAAGGACTTGGATTCTTGGCGGCAACATCTACCGCCTCATTCCCAGAGATACCACAATGAGATGGGCACCACATAAAGGATATCTCCTTTCCACAGGCTACTAGGTCTAACCAGGTACTGTATATTTTGGACAGCAAGGCATTATTACAACTTTTGCTGGTAATAGCTTGGAGTGAGCTCATCGAGTCAGTAACCAATAGGAACTTCGTAGAAGGGAGATATTTCAGGTTCTGTAGACAAAGGAGAATGGCCATAAGTTCCGCAGAGAAAACCGAATTAACAACATTGAGCCTGAATGAGTTGACATTTTTATTGATCGTGTAGGCGCAGCTTGTAGAGTTTTCTGTTTTGGAACCATCGGTGAAACATAGAATCCGATCGTGGTTATTGTCAAGTTTGTTCTCGGAATTTCCCCGGTTTTCAGCGGGGAATCCTTTAAAATTTGTGATATCAGTCGATTTATGATGTTGGAAAGAAGAAGAAAAATGTTAGAAGACACTGTAACGTCCCGAGAGCGAAAAGAGAAGAAATATAGAATAGGAGAAAGCCAGCCGTTCCGAGAACATACCTTATTATATGTTTAGGATAAAATCCGCCCCGCTACTGGGTGGGAATCGAATCCGTAGACCTGACATTTACGCCTGAATAGGTGCACCTATCAGGTCTACCTGATACTGAATGGGCGGCCTTAAATGCGGGCTTTTTCAAGGAATCCTTCTAGGCTCGCGCCAAGCCTCCGAAGAGCAATCTTTTTTCGCCGTTTGTTCCTAAAATGCTTCTTTCCCCTTTCCATGTCATGTCGAATGTTTTCCATTATTACATTATATTTTACATTAGTTCTTTTCATTCTTGTCATACTTGGTTCGTTTTTTACACCTTTGCCCCTCCAACGTGAATGCCCCTCTCCCCCCCATTTACATACCTATATATTTTATAAATCTTTTTTTTTAAATCCCCATTTATATATTTATTTCTCCAATCTCTCGCATTTCTGCTTTTCGCTGCATTTTTGAGTTTTGCTTCTTAACCTGGTTAGGGTTGTTTGGTTGTTTCATTAGTGTCGGAAATTGGTTTATTAGGCGACCTCTTCGACATGCTGCTCCCCATGTTGGGCATCTACCAGGAGTACGTCCGAAATCACCACTACAGTCTGCAAGTGCTGACGGAGTGCAAACAGCAACCGGAGTTTGTGCAGCTACTGAAGCGGCTCGAGATGAAGCCGGCGTGCCAGGGCCGCTCCCTGGAGATGTTTTTGACTTTTCCCATGCATCAGGTATGTAGGAAGTTCAATTGCTTTTCAGAATGTCCAATTCTTTTCTTGGTCTTCTCAGACTTGGTCGAGGTATTTGTCAACCTCTCAATCAGCCCTAGTTAGAGGTGATTGCTTTGGGCTCACCTACAAAATCAAATGCCCAATTAGAACCTGAATAACTATAGAGTAAGGCCAGCCACTCACTATCAGGTACACCCGACAAGTACGGTTGAAAAGTTCCGCCTGTCAGGTCTACCTTATACCTGATGAGCACTAACACTATCAGGTATACCTGACAGGTAAGGCTGAAAAGGTCCACCTGTCAAGTCTACCATTTGGTTTTGTAGCAAAAACCAAATGTCAGCCCAAAGCAATCACCGTAGCTAGGGCTGATTGAGAGGCTGACGTAAAACGCCGACCCAGTCTGAACTCGGGAGAAGGTGAAGAAGAAAGAAGAATAATTCTTGGACATTTTTTGGACATTGTAAAAAGCATTAGAAACAGGCAAAACTTCCACACTAGGAAAAATCTAGATCCTCCATTCCAGACAGTGAAATTCGATGTAAATCACAAAGTTTTGTGGAATCTTCCTGCTATGATTTTTTTCCCTGTAATGCAAAGGTCAAAACTGTAAGGTTGCTTTCAGGGACTCAGTCCTATTCAAACAAATTGATATACAGGAAGACACGAGTTTTAAAATTCCAGTTGTACCTTCCTGGGAATAAAACCTTTTCGTACAACAAACACAAACGGTTTGGTTAACAAGAAACAGCCAGCCAGCCTAGTTAGCTTAGTTGGTAGTGCGTCTGCCTTGTAAGCGCTAGGCCGCGGGTTCGATTCCCGCCCGGGGCGGATTTTATCCTGATGGGATAATGTTCGTTCTCGGAAACGGCTGGCTTTCTCCTATCCTGTCTTCCTTCTCTCCTCGATTTCGGGACGATAAGACCATAGCAGTTAAAGTTCCCTCTGTCAAACCTCTTAAAAAAAAAAAAAAAAAAAAAAAAAAAAAAAAAAAAAAAAAAAAACAAAAAAAAAAACCCCTTAGGAAGGAAAAGTTTGCAAATTGGTGTGCACGTGGAAAACTTCAAATAAATGGAAAACTTCAAATAAATTTCATCCCAAATTTCACTTCAAGAGCTTTTGACTAACGTTTATTCCCATTTAATGTCAACTGGAGGGACTAACTTCGTGAAAAGTTTGGGGTTTAATGTTTTATTATGATATAAATAAAAAAACTTTAAGTTTTCTTTTCCCTTACTTTTTTTTCAAGTGAAATAAATTAATTACTTAAAGCTCAAGGTTATAAAGAATAATATATTATTATTATTTTATATTTTTTAAGAGGTTTAACGCCACATTATAAGACTAGTAGAGCTTTAAAGAAAATAAAGTTCACGGGTAATAGCATTAGATTACAGGTTATTTAAGAAAGTTTAGAAAGATTGAAGAGACTCTTTAAGAGTCAAGTCTGCTCTCTATGACCTTCAGTACCTGCTATAAATTTGAAGGTTTTTATGAAACTCTGGTTAGGAGGGTCTAATTCTGTTTAGGTTCTTTTGGAGTAAAGTGGTAAAAAAAATCGAGTTCTTTTCAGATCTATGACACCAGTAGCCGATTTCACCAAACTTCAATCAAGCCTTAATTGAATCATTAAGCACTGATGGGGAATTAAAGTTGAAAATTGCATTTCACCAACCTCCGTTAAGACATTTCTCCCATCAATTCACCCTAATAATTTAATGATAGGAAATTCTCTCCAGGTGTATTTTCCTTTCGAGAAACTTTCGGAAAAGGAACCGATTCCCATGGAGCGCCATCTTGGATTTCCTATTTCGAACTGGTTCCGTTTCTGAAAGTTTCCCTCATGGTAAATACAACTAATATTAAAGGTAGAAACACACTACCATCACGTCACTTGAGCTCATGGGGAGTCAGAAGGATGTAGTTCAAAGTTTTCCCATAATACTCGTATGTAATCTAATTCAGGACAGCCACACTACTATCACGTCACGTGACGTAACATGATGGTAGTGTGACTGTCTTGAACGAAATTACCTACAATATTATGGGAAAACTTCGAACTACATCTTTCTGACTTCCCTTGAACTCACGTGACGTGACGTGACGTGATTCTAGGGTGTTTCTACCTTAACAGTTCTATTCGGTTCTTTCAGATTCCCCGGTATATTGTCACGCTTCATGAACTACTTGCTCACACGCCTCACGATCATGTCGAGAGGAAAAGTCTTCAGAATGCGCGACAACAACTGGAAGACCTGTCACGCCAGATGCATGACGAGGTAAGCGTGCAAAACCCTTAGGGGTCCTGCTGTTGGATAGCAGAAATATACCGTGTATTGTTATGATGGTCCTGAGATCAATGTGATTTCTCAATGAAAGAGATCAATGTGATTTATCAATGAAAGTCACAAAAGATCTAAAAAGATCGAAGTGATATAGGGCGTTTATTGAAGCCGATGGCCCTTCTTATACCAATAATAATGATTTGCATGAACCAGCACGACTATGTCTGCATGTGAAGCTGGAAAGACACGCCTTACAGGCATGTCTTGCCGGTGTTATCGTAACGTAAGCTAGCACACTCACATCAGGTAAACCTCACAGGTACGGCCGAAAAGGTATGCCTGTGAGGTCTACCTGATACTGCTCTGATAGTGAGTGGTTGACCAAACAGTCTGAGCTTGAGTAGCCGACATTACGTTCTCAGGAGACTGGTACCCGAGGAAAGTAAAGTTGTCATCAATAAAGTTCTGCTGTCATCACCAAAGTAAGTTTTGATATCAACTTTATTTAGTTCCGAGAAAAACGGTTGTCATCGTTACCGCACGTATGACGCCTGTGAGGTCTACCTGATACTGCTCTGATAGTGAGTGGCTGACCAAACAGTCTGAGCGTGAGTAGCCGACATTACGTTCTCAGGAGACTGGTACCCGATGAAAGTAAAGTTGTCATCAATAAAGTAAGTTCTGCTGTCATCACCAAAGTAAGTTTTGATATCAACTTTATTTAGTTCCGAGAAAAACGGTTGTCATCGTTACCGCACGTATGATGGAAATTCCTTCGGGAAGCCCCAGAGTAAATAAAGGGAAACTTAATTTTTTCGTCCTTATATTTTCATGAGATGAATTGGAAAGGGTTTCCACATCCCCGAAGTGCCAATATTTCCTCCCAGTGGCGTAAGAACAAAAGGTCTCTCCGACTGTTGATGTCGGACAGAGCTATTGTTCGACTTAGTTCTGTGTCGTGTGTGTGTGTGACGTGACCGGAATGTGTGTGACGGAGAAATTACCCAACTTGTAGGTCTCTCAGACTGTCTGAAGAATGAAGTTGGAACCTTTTCCCACCACACACGTTCCGGCAGTCGGACTGTCAGTCAGAGAGTGAGTGTGAGTGGCCGGCCTCAGAATACAAAGTATTGTTCTTGATTTTTCGAATATCGTAATAGCTTAGTAGATTTCTAGATTTTAAAGCTGTGTCCACACATAGTCGACGCCGTCGATCGACGAGGTGAAAACGTGAATCTATGTTGTCGAGGCAGTGTACGGTTTCAGTCGACATCGATTGCCCACCGATGGAGTCGATCGAGTTCGTCGACATTGTGTGGACACAGCTTAATATTTTTTTCGTCCTCTTTCAGGTGAGCGAAACAGAGAATTTGAGGAAGAACCTGGCAGTGGAGAGACTCATTGTGGAAGGATGTGATATTTTGCTGGATGTGAATCAAGTGTTTGTACGACAAGGTGAGTGCTTTCCATTACTTGGGCCAGCTTATTTAGCTTGGTTGGTAGCGGGTCTACCTTGTGAGCGCTGGGCCGCTGATACGATTCCCGCTCGGGACGGATTTTATCCTGAACGTATATTATTCGTTCGCGGAACGACTGGCTTTCTCCAATCCTGTCATCCAGCTCTCTTCGATTTCGAGAAGATAAGATTTGAGACCTTGGTAGTTACAGTACCTACAAACTTACTTTACCAAATGGCACTGCAGCCCGATGTGGGATAGGAAGAAGCCAGCCATTCCGAGAACGAACCCTATCTGTTTCGGCGGGAACGGAATTCAACCTCGCACTTACAAGACAGGCGCGCACCTATCAGGAAAATGAGAAAAAGTAGAACCAAAGTCGTTCTGCATCTCGGCCGACGTGATCTTCAAGTTTCCCGCAAATTCTCTAGAGTGCGCTGGCAGTTAGTGTCGCTCCACATTTCCAGTCACACGCGGCCGGCGGCACCCCATCGTTTCCCCTCAAAATGACGTCATAGCTTCCAGAATTTCCCTCCCCTCCTCCCCCTTGTGTCGTTCCTCCTTCCCCTTGCGTCGTTTCACCATCCCCTTACGCCGTTCCCTCTCGTGTTTGCTTTCTACACTCCGGCCCCGATATCCCCTCAAATTTTCGTAGTAAAAACATTTTCACTTGAAATGACATCATAGCTTCCAGAATTTCCCTCCCCTCCTCCCCCTTGTGTCGTTCCTCCTTCCCCTTACGCCGTTCCCTCTCGTGTTTGCTTTCTACACTCCGGCCCCGATATCCCCTCAAATTTTCGTAGTAAAAACATTTTCACTTGAACTTGTGTATGTTCTCCTTGCCCGAGCAACAGCTCCATTGTTTGGCCGAAACACCCGAGTGCCTGAAATGAAACGCCAAGTAGAATTCAGGATCGATCGAGATATTATCACCCACTAAGTGTGACTATGTCCTTGTATATACAATATGACTTGTACCCTTGTATAGAATATACGCTATATCTACATTACCTACCACAACGACTCAGTATTAGCCCTAATATTGGTAGCATATGCACGTAGCGGTCATACCTGCCTCTGGAATGCAAGAGTTCTGAAAGTAGTGTACATTTAACCCTTTGGGATGGAATATTTTTATTTACTTATGCTTCTCAGAGATTTTTATGAGGTTTTATCGAGGAAACTGTAACATCAAAGGTTTTATCGTCCCGATATTGAAGAGAGGAAGATGGGAAGCCAGCCGTTCCGAGAACGAACTTTCTCTGTTCAGAATGAAGTTCGCCCCGGGCTTTAATCAATTTGTAACATAATGTTTAGAAGCTTAAAACTCCTTACACAAAAATCCCAATCTGAGGCTTAGGTTTAGGGGTTAGAAAGTCCTAAGGAATCGGTTAAGCTTCCACGAATCTAGTGTTTGCAAGGCAGGCGCGCTACTCTTCAACCTAACCTAGGCTGGAACAAGCGGGGCCCGTCCCTCCGGGAATTTTTCGATCTTGGTTAAGGAGAGTCAATATTTATGTACCTACCTATTTTATTTAATATTCAGTTTATTATTATTCTTGATTTGATTTTTTGGTTTTACTTTCATGTAATGATTTAAAATCAAGACTAGAGCCCGTTCTCCCTTTATTCCCAATATAAGGTTCAAGTCACCCATCCATTTATTGGCCTTGCTCGGCGTAGCTTAACATAGATAACGCTAAAACCGGTCTTAAATGATCGACTGAAGTGTTACCTAAAACTTTCTCGCTTTGAGTTCATAGGTCATCGCGACAAATTTCGAGATCAGAGCTCATTTGTGAGAGAAAATGTGAATAAAATCCCCCAAAAACCAGTTTTTTTGGTTTCTTGGCTTTATGGTTTTCTGGACAAAATTTGCACCACCACTTTCGTGTTCCTGGTAAAAAGACCTTTAATTTGATATATAGGTCGACCAGGTTTGAATAAGTCCTTCTATGGGGACAGACCGACCGACCGACAGACCGACAGACCGACAGACAGACGACACCGAAGCGAATACAATAGCCCGTCCACTATACCTTGAATGAAAGTTTTTATTGTTTATTTATACAATTTGTATGTTAACAATGTTAGCTCCCGTCTTTCTTTCGTCCGCTCTCTGTTCCTCAAACTCCTTTCGTCCTTATCTTTCCCTATTCCCTTCTCTTTTCTTCTGTTCCCTCGTTTTGCCGTTCTTCTTTCTCCTCCTACCTTTATCTACCTTCTCGTTTCTTCTCTTCCTTCTCCTTCCACGTTTTTCCTTCTAGTCTTCCTCTTCCATTTGTTCTCTTCCCCGTTCTTTTCTCTCTCTTGCTTCTTTCTTCTCTCCCTTATTCTTCCTTCCCTTTTCTTCTCTTCCTCGCTTTCTCTTTCTCCACCTTCCTTTACCTACCCTCTCATTTCTTCTCTTTTTCCTCCTCCATTTCTTCACCTTTACTTCCCCACTCTTCCTCCGTTCCTTCAAATCGATTTCATAACCAGGAGTACCGGCATTTACTTTGACGAGGTTCGAGGCAGCGTCAGCGGCAACTTTGAGGTTCCCATTGCGTGCTGTCAGTGGAGGAAACGACTGGGGAGATTGTCCTTCGGGGTGTTGCCTTAGGCAGAACTAAGACTAGAATTTTTTAACTGTATGATTCTTCTCCTATGGGTTCCTCTAGAGTCTAGGTGTAGGGGCAATCTTCTACGAATCTACGAAAGATGGCTTGAGGTTATACAAATCTAAAATCTATGGGTTCCTATACCTACCTACTTCCTTTTCGAATTCCGGCTAACTTAGCCTAGGGTACTGCCTTGGACAATACTGGAATGTTTTGTATGATTCTTCTCCTACGAGTTCCTATTTTTCCTATTCGAACGCTGGCTTACTTAGACTACTAGGGTACTGCCTTGCGCAAATCCAAATCTGGAATGTGTTGACTTGTATGATTTTTATCTTATGGGTTCCTATTCAAATTCTAGAAAAGTTAGACTAGGGTACAGCCTTGGACAAATCTAAAGCTGGGTCTACACATAGTCGACTCCGTTGATCGATGGTCAATCGACGACGTGAATAGGTGAATCTATGTCGTCGAGGTAGTGTACGGTTTCAGTCGACGTCGATCGGCGGGGTCGACTATGTTTGAACACACCTCAATACTTGGGAGCCTTTTGGCTTTGTTGGCCGATTCTTCTGCTATGAATCCCTCGAAATGCTGGCGACCAGCTTGGTGTTTTTCAGTGTATGGATGAGCAGAATTTAATTTTCAGGCTCACAGCCAAAGTCTTTTAGGTCGTTGTCGAGGTAGTGTACGGTTTCAGTCGACGTCGATCGGCGGGGTCGACAATGTTTGAACACACCTCAATACTTGGGAGCCTTTTGGCTTTGTTGGCCGATTCTTCTGCTATGAATCCCTTGAAATGCTGGCGACCAGCTTGGTGTTTTTCAGTGTATGGATGAGCAGAATTTAATTTTCAGGCTCACAGCCAAAGTCTTTTAGGTCGTCTGGTTTAGTTTAGGTGGTCTTTAGGTCGAAAGTTTAGGTGGTAAAGAACATCCCCAGGAAAGTCAGGCTGACAACAATCGTTTGGTCTTCTAGAAGAACACCGCTAAAGCCAGAAAAGTCGAAAACAAGCAACTGCGGGGAAGGCAAAACATTTCGTTTCTGCGGGTCTAGCTTGTCAGGTTCATGTTAGTTTTGCCTGGGGGTTGGGGGTTTGACAGGTGCTGCATTGGGGTTATTTTTAGACGCTCATAATAAAATTACAGCCCGTAATTGGGCGTTCCGTCCGGATTTTTCTACGTTTCATTTTCTTCGTTTCCAACTGTCCGAAATGAAGGGAAAAGGGGAAATGAATTGCGTCGTGAAATTTGAATCGAAGCTTTTTGTTTATTTTACCCCCAATTTACGCTTTGAGGATTTGTATGTGAGAATGTAACACTAATAACAGTAGAAGAAATCTCTTAAGAGGTTTAGGTGGTAAAGAACGCCCCCAAAAGCCCTCTTGGTCTCAAAATCTTCTGAGCGAATTACCTTCATGTGGTAGGTAATTAACATTGCCGATTTTTATCAAAATGAGACGGATTTGTCGAGAGTTATTGCAGAACACACAAACAGACATCAGTGTTCGTTCTCGGAACGACTGGCTTTGTCCTATCCTGTCCTCCTTTCTTTGATTTCGGAACGATGAGACCTCCGTTGTTACAGTTCCTTCTATCAAACCTCTTAAAAATAATGACAATCAAAAATAACCGAAAGAAGAAGAAGAAAACATCAAAGGATTGTCGTTTCGGCAAAATTAGTGTCGAAATAAAACAAGCTCCAAAAA
>NW_007377837.1:54829-67393 GCF_000475195.1 Diaphorina citri
GGGGGGGGGCGTGGAGCGCAAAGAGACGGTACCTTGGGGGTCGCGGGGCACGCTGGGGCGGAGAGGGCACTCAAGTTGCTTTCCCTTTGCATTCTTCAGCCGACTCGCGTCGTTACTTGTCTTTATAGACGTCACTGGCCGTCACATTTTTTTTTAGTTTATTTTTTGTGTCCGCATTTTTCCCCTCCAACTCGACGGTTTTGGTGGAATCTGTTCCCGATTTTGTACCAAATAGTGTGGGATTTAGAATCAGTTACAAGGTGAGTTTTAAGATTTAGTTTTAGCTAAGTTCCCTTTTTAGTCCGTCCTTCCTTTATTATTACAACAGTAATAAAAAGGTATAAGGGACGGACTATTGTATTCGCTTCGGTGTCGTCACTTTCTGTCTGTGTGTTTGTTCCATCATAACTCTTCAAGCTACCTTGTGTTCCATTGTCATTTTAAATAGGTAATAACCTACTGTCTGTGTGTTTGTTCCATCATAACTCTTCAAGCTACCTTGTGTTCCATTGTCATTTTAAATAGGTAATAACCTATTTAAAATTATCTAATAGGTAATAACCTCTCATTTTGTTTATGTTTAAATGTTTATAGTCTGTGCGGGTTTATCTCCTTATACCATACAAAGTACAAACCCATAAACATTTCTTTATTGTTCAATTTTAATCACCTATAAATATTTTTAGCCATACTTTTAATAATTAAATTTATTGAGTGATTCTTAGCACACGTAACTGGGGCCATTTTCGTTTGTAGAATTTTAATTGGAGATAAGCAAATAAATAAATAAAAAATAGATTTCATATAATATTTGAAATATCTTTATTTGAAGTAAAAGGTGAGAATTCAGTATCTGTTTTGTGGCAATTTCATTTATCTTGAAAACATGTAGGATAAGTAAAAAAGATTAATGGATTAGGACCATTCACTAAAGCGACCTTCACCAAAAAGTATGGTCTCTGAAATTTCATGTATCTACCTATATAATCTACCTAAATTTAGGTACTTTCAAAATGAAAATTTCAGGGTCGCATGTTGCAAACATAATTGAATTTCAAAACTGCATGGACTAATGCAATCAATGTTCAGGCTAAAAGCCTGCATGTGTTCTAATATAATTATTGCACAGTTGCGTCCTATTCCAAAGCTGATACAATTATTCTAACTCACTTATGTATATCGTGATTCCTGCTATTAGAGTTAGAGAGACTTTCGAGCTTAACTCCATACACAAAAAGCCCACTCTGTGGCCTAGGTGTTGGGGTAGTTGCCCCAAGAGATGGGTTCAGCTTATACGAATCTAGGGAGAATTTAGGGTACAATAGTCCTACATACTGGACTCCGCACACAGGAATTTCGTTAGAAAAGTCCCTCATTTCAATGTCATGTTAGAGAGCTTTTGATAAGTACACCTTTTCCAGGCACTCTCATTCAGTTTCCCACGGACAAACCCAAATCTCAGCGGATACGACTGTCTCACTTCAAATCCGAAAAAGAAATCCAAAGGCAGTGCTTCCTATTTTCCAACCACCTTATCATGGAAAATTCATGGTGGGGAATAGGGAAATGGAACGGTGCCAGGTAATGTTCCGTTTTCCCTGTTGCCCACTATTAAAACCTGGAATTTCAGATACGACGAAACTGTCCTATCCTGAATGAGAACGGGCAACAGAAGGGATTGAGTGTTAAGGACGGAAAATTCAATAGGGAAATGGAACGGTGCCAGGTCATGTTCCATTTTCCCTGTTCCCCACTATTAAAACCTGGAATTTCAGATACGACGAAACTGTCCTATCCTGAATGAGAACGGGCAACAGAAGGGATTGAGTGTTAAGGAGTGTCCGCACATAGTCAACGGCCGCAGATCATCGATCGATGTGAACCGATGTCGATCGACTATGTTTGGACCCACCTTTAGGTATTTCAATATACCGGGTGATTAAAAAAAAACTTTTGTTTTTTTAATAACTTTTTTCTAATTGACGGATTATTTTGAAATTTTAAACCAAAGAACAGAACAATATTTTGGATGTATCCTGAAAGTTTCATTGAAATATCTCGAACAGTTTTTATGGAATAGGAAAATGAAAAAATAGTACGTTTTTTTTGGAAATTCTTACCTTATTTATTTGTATCTGTGCACAATGGGTCCCCCCTTCTCATCAATGGCTGCCCTTATCTTCTCCTCTGGTACTAGAGGCCAGATTTCCTCCACCCTCTCTTTCAATTCTTCCAGATTCCCATTTCAATATATATTACATACACCCTAAGTGACAGGATTGAACCTTGGGAAAACTTCACACTAAGGAAAATTTCTTCATGACAGGACCATTCCCTAACCGGGCCTCAGGGCTAGATTCGTATAAGCTTAACCTCATCCTTCAGGTTTGCCCCACACCTAAGCCTCGGAGTGGGCTTATCTGTATCAAATACAACTCAAATTATGGACTCGCAACAATGTTTTGTAATCAAGAATACTAGGTACTCGTTCGTTATTTTCCTTTTCGACGGGCAAAACTGCTAATTAAGGGCCCCCTTGAAGAATGCAGACTCAGGCCCAAAATGGGACCGGAATGACCGGATGATCCGCCCCAATGGCCCTGATTGATGACTATGATGACCCTTGATGGAATCTATCAACATGAGTACCTGTCATGCAATGACGGGCATTGAAATGGGCGAAAGGTGTATTGCTTTGAATACCTTAAAGGTCAAGAATATCAGACAATCTGACAGCTCAAGAATGCAAATAACTGTTAGTTATTGTGCGGTCAGAGGAAAAGTGGTATCATGGAAAAGTGGTATTCAATCACCTAAGACGTATATGCAATCAGAATGTACTCAGGATTTTTTACTTTGGAGTTGGACAATCACTACTACAATACTGCTTATCTTGTTGGGGAGGTGCGTATCAAAATACTATTGAACCCTTAAGACGTGCACAAAACATACTGTTACGCATCATCCTCAACAAGGATAGACTAACGCATACTGACTCTTTATACTCGACACTACAAGTACCAACATTACAGGACATATACATCTACAAACTTACTTTCTTCACAATTAAACACACTGACGAATGGACAACTAACGAGAACATTTACAATACTAGACAGACTGGACATGGACAAGTACGTACAACACGACCTAACAAAGGACTTATTACTAGACACTTCATTTACTTGGGACGGAAAATTTACAACACACTAACTCCAGAACTCAGAAATATTAGACGTAAAGATGTATTAAAATTGGCATTGAAAAAACATCTAGAAATTATGGAGAACAAAATGTCAATCTTGAATATAATCCGGAGCAATTAATAAATAATAAAACTAATTGGCCAGCCAATCCCTATCAGGTATCATGTAGACCAGGTACAGCTGAAAAGGTCCACCTGTCAGGTCTACCTGATACTATCTTTTGAAGGATTGGACGGGCCTTCCATCTTGGAAGGATTATTTCCCGTATTCGGGCTACCGGAATGGTTGTACTCGGCCCCAAAGTAACAATACACAGAGCCGCGCGAGTACACGTGAACCCCACTTGGTTGAAAAATATGGCTGAAAAACATGCCATGGGCTGCGCTACACATGAAAACATGCTGCCATTTCTAGCACAACGTGGTCCATATTGTTGTAGTAGGTGTGCGTGTCGGGGAGAGCTTGTGTTCCCAATGTTGTGACATGCTGCCATTTCTAGCACAACGTGGTCCATATTGTTGTAGTAGGTGTGCGTGTCGGGGAGAGCTTGTGTTCCCAATGTTGTGTTCGGAGTTCAGACAGTTTTCTGCCATTATAATGCAGAATTGCCGACCATTTTCAGTCTAAAAATAGATTTTTCGCTTATACCTGTACTCTGTAGCTGGAGTATGTCGTGTATACCTGAGGTGCCTAATCAAAGTTATTATTACATACCGGGTTTTATTTAAATGTTTACCGAGATTTACATTTTTTTTTACAATAAGTTCAAATGAAAACATGAACGAAGCTTTTTAATCTATTCTTAGAGAATGACTACAAGTTCTTCAGTGAATAATACAATAAGTTCAAATGAAAACATGAACGAAGCTTTTTAATCTATTCTTAGAGAATGACTACAAGTTCTTCAGTGAATAACTGGTCTAGCCTTTTCGATTCGTGTTAAACCAAAGTCGAGCCAGGTTGAAAAAAAAAGAGCTTTTAAAACAATTTATCCTTAGAGAATGGCTATAATTTCTTCAGTAAATTACTCTTGTAGCCTTTCCGATTTGTGTCAGTGAATAACTGGTCTAGCCTTTTCGATTCGTGTTAAACCAAAGTCGAGCCAGGTTGAAAAAAAAAGAGCTTTTAAAACAATTTATCCTTAGAGAATGGCTATAATTTCTTCAGTAAATTACTCTTGTAGCCTTTCCGATTTGTGTTAAACCAACGTTGAGCCTGGTTGAAAAATGGCAGGCGCCTGTCTTTGTTCGCCGTTTGTCTTTTTGGTGAACTTGGTTTTGCGGTGGTTTCGTCGAGATGCGGATGGGTACACCGAATTGTCAACCAGAGGCGCTTCTGACGAGACGCAAACTTTGGTCGAATCAACCGCCGGGGAGTCTACTCTTGCAGAAGGAGGTATGATGGAAGACAGTACCTATTCGATACCAATTGGTAGTGTTATAAACAGTGCTTTTTATTTCTTTATTTATTAGCAGGAATAACTATAGAATAGATTTCAACACAATAGTAAAAGTAAGCGAGTGCCTCACCTGGATAGTTACCTAAATCACATTGGAAAAATGTCTGTATGCACGTCACGCAAGAAAATGGCTCAACCGATTTTGATGAAATTCTTTTGTGGTTGTTAAGAGTACTGAGGGTGAGATAGGCTACTTAAATTATTTGTCACATTCCAACCTGATTCAAAATGGGGGCGCTTTAAAGTCATGCCTCTTACGCCTTGCTGATCCCGTACAAAGGACGGGTCAACCACGAGTAATAAATAAAATAATTATGTTGCCAGCCTAGTTAGCTTAGGTCTTAGGTGGTAGTGCGTCTGCCTTGTAAGCGCTAGGCCGCGGGTTCGATTCCCGCCCGGGGCGGATTTTATCCTGATGCGATACCAATAATTGGTAGTGGTATAAACAGTGCTTTTTATTTCTTTATTTATCAGTAGGAATAACTATAGAATAGATTTCAACACAATAGTAAAAGTAAGCGAGTGCCTACCTGGATAGTTACCTAAATCACATTGGAAAAATGTCTGTATGCATGTCACGCGAGAAAATGGCTCGACCGATTTTGATGAAATTTTTTTTGTGGTTGTTAAGAGTACTGAGGGTGAGATAGGTTACTTAAATTTGTCACATTCCAACCTGATTCAAAACGGGGGCGCTTTAAAGTCATGCCTCTTACGCCTTGCTGATCCCGTACAAAGGACGGGTCAACGACGAGTAATAAATAAAATAATAATGAAAATAAATTAATAATAAAATGTTCCCTTGGTTCCAGACTCCGTCTGTTCTCTGCAGAGTCATCACAGCGGCCTCAGCGAGAATGTCTCGTTCCAGAACCGCGACTTCAAAATGATCGTGGCCGTGAAGGCCACCTCTTCATCGCAAGCGCAGAATCTTCCCCCGCTCACTGTACATCTGATAGCGCCTACCATCCAGGAGAAAGCTGCTTGGGTCAGCGACATCACTCAGGTAATCATCACCGGAGATGGCTACTTATGTCATCTTCGAATGCAAATTCCTAACAATATGGAGACTTACTGTAGGGTTTAGCTAACCCTCAGCAAAATATTCATGGACGGAAACTAACAAAAAAGCTATTGAAGATCCCTCGGATCTTCGAGCTTGGTTAGGAAACAGCTTAACCCCATACCTACACAAAAAGGCCAATCTGAGGCTTAGGTGTAGGGGCTAAACAGCCCTAAAGGATAGGTTAAGCTTCTACGAATCTGCGAAACGAGCACCGAGGATCTCCGAATTTGGGACTCAATTCTTAATCGACTACCTGAGCAAAAATTTGACTCGGACTCAATTCGTTAGCGTCTGTCAACTACCGTATAGGTTATAGGTACCCGCACTATAAAATAAACACTTGGGTAGGTAGGTAGGAAGGTAGGTAGGTACAACTTTAGGTATTTAATCAGAACTCAGGTGACCCTAAAACGGATACCTTTTCAAATTTCGCAGCTTGAAAACGGACCTGTTCAAATACTTTTTCATTTAAAACGGATACCTTTTCAAATTTCGCAGCTTGAAAACGGACCTGTTCAAATACTTTTTCATTACATAAATGTAGTAGTTTAGGATCCAATACGTTCGGAACCGGGGTAAAAATCACTTTTATTTTTTAATCAGAACTCAGGTGACCCTAAAACGGACACCTTTTCAAATTTCGCAGCTTGAAAACGGACCTGTTCAAATACTTTTTCATTACATAAATGTAGTAGTTTAGGATCCCTATTAATGTAATAGAAAGTAAAAAGTCGGGAACTTGCTAAGCCCAGGGCTTTCATCGAGACCTCCCTTCTCTTTATCTCTGCATCCGCATAGCAGGCGAAACTTTAGCTAATCCCTTAAAAGCTCTTTGGTGTTTCAATTTAAAGTATTTTAACGCGAAAGATTGTAGAATGTCTATATTGTATAATAGGTACCACTACCTATGAGGACGCCCAAGATCGAGAAAAGTGGAGAACGTCGTGTTGAAACCTGTCCTAGGACAGATCTACATCTATATATATATATATGTACCTACATAATTTGTTTAATATTCAGTTTATTATTATTCTTGATTTGATTTTTTGATTTTACTTTTATGTAATGATTTAAAAACTATATTGTATAGGTTATAGGTACCCGCACTATAAAATAAACACTTGGGTAGGTAGGTAGGAAGGTAGGTAGGTACAACTTTAGGTATTATATTGTATAGGTAAATACCCGCACTATAAAACAAACACTTGGGTAGGTAGGTAGGAAGGTAGGTAGGTACAACTTTAGGTAACCATACTATGAAATAAACACATAGGTAGGTTTGGTATACCCAATGTAGGGTGAAAAAGTTGTGATATTCCGCCTGTTTATTCAAATATTCATTAAATTGTATTCATACTAGAGGGGTTGTAAGGAAGATAATTTTATTTTCATGTTGCGTGAGTTTTGAAAACTCTGAAACAAATCTTGCAAATATTTCAACGGGTTACTTTCTGGTGTTCTCGTGTTGACCCAGCACCTAAATGGGAAGTAGTGTGTCTCTTCTCGCCCAAATCAAGACTAGAGCCCGTTCTCCCTTTATTCCCAATATAATGGTCAAGTCACCCATCCATTTATTGGCCTTGCTCGGCGTAGCTTCAGCAGAAATACTGTGTATTGTTATGATGGTAGGTACCTGAGATCAATGTGATTTCTCAATTTCTTTTAGCCTCAAGATGTCAAATGGTACCTATACTCTGTCCCTTCCCTAATGCCCGGTCACTCAAGCTCAGACCTTTTGAGAGACCCAGGTCGGAAGCTTTTTACGCCATACACGTTCGGCCTTCTGACAGACGTGGGTTAAACTTAGTTCTGAGCGTGAGCGGCCGACATAAAACCTTTGAACCTATCACCACTGGGTCCCCAGCATGATTTGCCTGAAGGGAAAGTCACAAAAGATCTAAAAAGATCGAAGTGACATAGGGCGTTTATTGAAGCCGATGGCCCTTCTTATACCAATACCAATGATTTGCATGAACCAGCACGACTATGTCTGCATGTGAAGCTTTTAGGTCGTCTGGTTTAGTTTAGGTGGTCTTTAGGTCGAAAGTTTAGGTGGTAAAGAACATCCCCAGGAAAGTCAGGCTGACAACAATCGTTTGGTCTTCTAGAAGAACACCGCTAAAGCCAGAAAAGTCGAAAACAAGCAACTGCGGGGAAGGCAAAACATTTCGTTTCTGCGGGTCTAGCTTGTCAGGTTCATGTTAGTTTTGCCTGGGGGTTGGGGGTTTGACAGGTGCTGCATTGGGGTTATTTTTAGACGCTCATAATAAAATTACAGCCCGTAATTGGGCGTTCCGTCCGGATTTTTCTACGTTTCATTTTCTTCGTTTCCAACTGTCCGAAATGAAGGGAAAAGGGGAAATGAATTGCGTCGTGAAATTTGAATCGAAGCTTTTTGTTTATTTTACCCCCAATTTACGCTTTGAGGATTTGTATGTGAGAATGTAACACTAATAACAGTAGAAGAAATCTCTTAAGTCGGATTTTTCTACGTTTCATTTTCTTCGTTTCCAACTGTCCGAAATGAAGGGAAAAGGGGAAATGAATTGCGTAGTGAAATTTGAATCGAAGCTTTTTGTGTGATGGCTTTTTGTTTATTTTACCCCCAATTTACGCTTTGAGGATTTGTATGTGAGAATGTAACACTAATAACAGTAGAAGAAATCTCTTAAGAGGTTTAGGTGGTAAAGAACGCCCCCAAAAGCCCTCTTGGTCTCAAAATCTTCTGAGCGAATTACCTTCATGTGGTAGGTAATTAACATTGCCGATTTTTATCAAAATGAGACGGATTTGTCGAGAGTTATTGCAGAACACACAAACAGACATCAGTGTTCGTTCTCGGAACGGCTGGCTTTGTCCTATCCTGTCCTCCTTTCTTTGATTTCGGAACGATAAGACCTCCGTTGTTACAGTTCCTTCTATCAAACCTCTTAAAAATAATGACAATCAAAAATAACCGAAAGAAGAAGAAAACATCAAAGGATTGTCGTTTCGGCAAAATTAGTGTCGAAATAAAACAAGCTCCAAAAAAGCTCAGGATACCGCCTCCCCGCACGCATGCGCCGAAAGTTGTGATGTCATCACGGAAATGAAATATTTCCCTTGCGAAAGAAAATGTGATGGAAAACTCTTCTCCTTGTGCCGGTGTTGAGAATTTCCCAGCTAAAAATTGGAAAATTCCCTCCCCTGACATTCCTCGCAACCCCAATTTTTATATTCGAAGGGGCACTAGTGGGGCGCGATTTTTCTTCTCTTTTCTTCTGTTCCCTCGTTTTGCCGTTCTTCTTTCTCCTCCTACCTTTATCTACCTTCTCGTTTCTTCTCTTCCTTCTCCTCTAAAAAGTCCTAAGGAATCGGTTAAGCTACCACGAATCTAGTGTTTGCAAGGCAGGCGCGCTACTCTTCAACCTAACCTAGGCTGGAAGAAGGGAGCTTTCCCTCTTTCAAAACAACCCAATCTTCCTGGCGATTTCCCACACTTCAGGCAACTTTCTACCGACAGTATTTTATACTGGACCTCTTTCAAAACAACCCAATCTTCCTGGCGATTTCCCACACTTCAGGCAACTTTCTACCGACAGTATTTTATACTGGAGGAAACAACATACTTTACCCTCTCCCGTCTTTCTTTCGTCCGCTCTCTGTTCCTCAAACTCCTTTCGTCCTTATCTTTCCCTATTCCCTTCTCTTTTCTTCTGTTCCCTCGTTTTGCCGTTCTTCTTTCTCCTCCTACCTTTATCTACCTTCTCGTTTCTTCTCTTCCTTCTCCTTCCACGTTTTTCCTTCTAGTCTTCCTCTTCCCCGTTCTCTTCTCACTCTTGCTCCTTTCTTCTCTCCCTTATTCTTCATTCCCTTTTCTTCTCTTTCTTCTTTCTCCCCCTTTCTTTACCTACCCTCTCGTTTCTTCTCTTTTTCCTCCTCCATTTCTTCACCTTTACTTCCCCACTCTTCCTCCGTTCCTTCAAATCGATTTCATAACCAGGAGTACCGGCATTTACTTTGACGAGGTTGGAGGCAGCGTCAGCGGCAACTTTGAAGTTCCCATTGCGTGCTGTCAGTGGAGGAAACGACTGGGGAGATTGTCCTTCGGGGTATTGCCTTAGGCAGAACTAAGACTAGAATTTTTCAATTGTATGATTCTTCTCCTATGGGTTCCACTTGGTGTAGGAGCAATCTTCTACGAATCTACGAAAGATGGCTTGAGGTTATACAAATCTAAAATCTATGGGTTCCTATACCTACCTACTTCCTTTTCGACCAGATACCAACCACGTCCGACGTTGCTTAACTTCAGGGGAACTTATGTTTGTGATGTAGGTTTAACGTGACTGCATAACTGCTAAGGCCAGCCACTCACTGTCAGTCAGACCTGACAGGTGCGGCTGTCCGGTCTACCTGACACCTGATGAGCACACCCACTATCAGAGGTAGATCTGACAGGTGGACCTGATCAGATGTACCTGTCAGGTCTACCTGTGGCTGGCCTAAGGTTTTTAGTGATGGCGGTTTTACCCTTCATTCGGTGTCGCCAAAATCCGCCCTCTCATCCAGCCTGAGTGAGCTGGGAAAAGCAGGCAACACGGAATTGCCCAAATAGTCTTCCATTCAGATACGAACCACACTGTCGCTTAACTTTGTCGATCCATCCAGAAGTGGTCCATTCAAAGCGCTAAAAAAAAAAAAAAAAAAAAAAAAAAATTAATTAAAAAGGAAAAAAAACCTTTGCCTGCCCTCCCAAAAAAAGGGGAAATTTGGATATACTGCCTTTTCATTAAGGAGGGCAGTGTAAGGGTCCGTTTTTAGTTTAAATTAAGGGTGACATGAAGGCGAAATGTTCGTATCACATTGAACACGCCTATCAAGTTTATTCCCCCTTTCTTTTTTTTCTAATAGGCTTTGAATTCTATCCTATCCAATTAATGGGACTTAAATCAGTTTAAACTTAGCAAAAGAGAAACTTTTAATCCCTTGCCTCGGAAAATTCAGGAGAGATTCAAACGCAATGGCGTAATTGGTGGTGACAGGTAGAGGTGTTTAAAGAGTGAGTTGTATGAACTACTCTTTTCAGTGAACTACTCAGTCAGTGAGTCAGATGCGAACTTCTCAATCTCATGCCCATTTGATAGAAACACAATACCATCATGTCACGTTACGTTATGTGAATTCATAAGGAGTCAGAAAGATGCAATTCAAAGTTTTCCCATAATATTGTAGGGAATTTCGTTCATCACAGCCTGATACCTGATGAGCCCACACACTATCAGGTAGACCTGATAGGTTAGTGAGTTATATGAACTACTCTTTTCAGTGAACTACTCAGTCAGTGAGTCAGATCCGAACTTTTCAATCTCATGCCCATTTGATAGAAACACAATAGCATCATGTCACGTCACGTTACGTGAATTCATAAGGAGTCAGAAAAATGTAATTAAAAGTTTTCCCATAATATTGTAGGGAATTTCGTTCATCACAGCCTGATACCTGATGAGCCCACACACTATCAGGTAGACCTGATAGGTCCATCATGTCACGTCACGTTACGTGAATTCATAAGGAGTCAGAAAAATGTAATTCAAAGTTTTCCCTTAATATTGAAGGGAATTTCGTTCATCACAGCCTGATACCTGATGAGCCCACACACTATCAGGTAGACCCGACAGGTGGACCTGATCAGGTTCGCCTGCCAGGTCGCTTTTCTGGGTGAGTTCACTTCTAACCTCCCCACATTTTCTTCTCCTCTAGGGGTTCGAGCGGTCGTCTTCACCTGGTCCCCGATATAGGCAAGATCCCGCTAGCTGACGCCACCCTTATTGAAGATCCCTTGGAGCACGTCCACGAGGGTACGGGAGATACCGGTAAGTCGACCACGGGACTGACAATGCGTGGGTTGTGGGTTCATGGAAAGGGTTCAGTCAAGTAGTGATGGGACTCGAGTGAGATTTTTCAACTCGATTATTTTCCAACTCGAGTTGTAACTCGAGTGGAAGTTAATCGAGTTGAATATTTATTCCTGGAAATTACACCGCGCCGATTTCTCACTCGAGTAGGCGAGCGAGTGGATAGTATGCATTGCAGATCATCGATGATATTCGGGTTTTCGTTCGGAAACTCTCGGCATACGGGTATTACGGGTATACCACTATACCCCTCCCCCTCTTCAGTTCTCTTTCTTGCATCATCATCTAGTAAGAGGCAAGAGGGGAGAGGGGGGTAGTGAATCATTCAACTCGTTCAAACGAATAGTTTTTCTGACGAATAGATTTGTACTCGAATAGAAACTGTATGCTGCAATAATATGTGGCGAGTGCGCGAGTGAACTCGGGTCAGAGAACCCAATGAATAGTTTTTCCACTCGAGTGGAACAAAATAATAATCGAGTGCACTCGAGTGAAGTCAAACTCGAGTCCACTCGAGTAAAATCATTCACTCGGCCCATCACTACTTAGTCGTCGTATTCCCCTGATTAAGGTCGCATAAGATGGGTCATAGCTCATAGCTACAAGAGTACAAGTGTTCCACAGAATTTATCTAGGCGCACGGCAGTGCGCCAGGCCAAGTTCCGGCCTGAGCACACCAATGTGTATCTCCTTCCAAAATCCAGGTCACCTCCGTCCACGGAGAACCATTTTCCCTTAATATATATATATTTTTTTTTTTTACATTCACAACTTCTTGCACTTAACTTACTTGGCAAGTTTTTTTCCCCTCCAATGTTTTAGCTTAAAAAACTTGCCAAGTAAGTTAAGTGCAAGAAGTTGTGAATGTAAAAAAAAAAAAAAAAAAAAAAAAAAAATTTAAGGGAAAATGGTTTTCCTGGGGCGGGAGGGACCCGG
>NW_007377837.1:67484-130543 GCF_000475195.1 Diaphorina citri
TGAAAAACCCCCCCCCCCCACTATTTGGAAATGCAAGGTAACCTGAGGCCCACGTGGTGGTATTGTGTACACAAGTGTGCATGAAGAATAGATAGATATTCAAATAGTTTATGGGGGGAGACTTGTGTAACACTGTTCCCTAGGCCTGGTACTTCACTGTCAGATATCAGGTAGACCTGACATGCGGACCTTTCTAGCCGTTCCCATCAGGTCTAAATGATTTTAAAGAAAAAAGAAAAAAGTCTAAATGATAGTGTGTCTGCTCATCAGGTACACCTGACAAGCGGACCTGATCAGGTGTACCTGTCAGGTTTACCTGATAGTGAGTTTCTGGCCGTAGAAACCGAGTTATCAGTTTGGAGACTTATGTAACACTGTTCCCTAGGCCTGTTACTTCACTGTCAGATATCAGGTAGACCTGACATGCGGACCTTTCTAGCCGTTCCCATCAGGTCTAAATGATAGTGTGTCTGCTCATCAGATACACCTGACAAGCGGACCTGATCAGGTGTACCTGTCAGGTTTACCTGATAGTGAGTTTCTGGCCGTAGAAACCGAGTTATCAGTTTGAACAAAAATAGCACTCGAATGGGAAGTATTGTGTCTCTTCTTGCCCATCTGATCAGAGGCATACTACGACACAGACCACAAGAGACTAATGTAGCAGTTGTTTCATTGCTACAAAATGAAATTACCCTACGGGGGGCCCCAAAGGTACGGTGCAAAAATCTCACGAGAAAATTTCCTTCAAGTTTTAAATAATATTTCTGGGAAATATACGTCATTAGTTGTACCTGTCATTAGTTATCTAGTCTAGTTAATGGTTAAAGTCATATATAAGATATGGTTAAAGTCATATTATAAGATATAATAAGCAACCTCCTTGGCCGAGTGGGTATCACACTAGGCTTGCACGCAGGAGGTCCGGGTTCGATTCCCGGCGGGGCTGCCTAACATAACAACACTTTTGGTTGGGTGATTGTTGGCCTTACATTATGTATAATTTTGCTGGTTTGAAAAACTTATGGGTTACCTACCGTTGGTCAACAGTTCCTCAACCATGTAACCAGATCCCAACATGGGCCAACCATTCACCAACGATGAGCCAACCCTTCGATTTCCCAAACCATCGATGTTGTTAGAGATATTACCTATACCTACACAGCTACCTAGCTATTTTTTTTCGCCCATTGTAATGAGGTTTTTGTTACCCATTGTAGTCAGTTGAGAGAATGAGAGGATTTCGACGTACCTCTCCATTGTTGCATACATATCAGAGCCTCTCATCATGAAAGGTTTCCCTCCATTTCAGTGGTGTGTCCTTTATGGAAATTAGGGGAAGAAATTTTTGAAAATCACCGTTCAGAATGGTCGAGGCCGAAGAAGAGTACATGGAACAGATGCAGGTCCTCGTTTCGTGTTTTCTTCGGCCGTTCAAAATGGCCGCCTCGTCGAAACGGCCGCCGTGTTCGCACGAAGACGTCAACTCCATCTTTCTCAACTCGGAAACGGTGCTGTTTCTCCATCAGATTTTTCTCAAAGGGTTAACTTCTCGGATGGAAAGTTGGCCTACGCTCGTTTTAGGTAAGTTTCCCCCCCCCCTTCCCTGTGAAAAAATATAATAAATATAATAGGTAAATAAAATGAAATGGAAAAATAAATAGATTATTTATTTAGTACAAGTGGCACAAAAGTGAGTTGCAAGCTTTGACCCATACAAAACAGAGATTAAATTTGCCTAACATTAACATAACGACACTTTTGGTTGGGTGATTGTTGGCCTTACATTATGTATTATTTTGCTGGTTTGAAAAACTTATGGGTTACCTACCGTTGGTCAACAGTTCCTCAACCATGTAACCAGATCCCAACATTGGCCAACCATTCACCAACGATGAGCCAACCCTTCGATTTCCCAAACCATCGATGTTGTTAGGGATATTACCTATACCTACACAGCTACCTAGCTATTTTTTTCGCCCATTGTAATGAGGTTTTTGTTACCCATTGTAGTCAGTTGAGAGGATTTCGACGTACCTCTCCATTGTTGCATACAAATCAGAGCCTCTCATCATGAAAGGTTTCCCTCCATTTCAGTGGTGTGTCCTTTATGGAAATTAGGGGAAGAAATTTTTGAAAATCACCACTGTAATATGATTGTTCAATCTGGATTCCAAGACCAACAGTAATTCGCCAAACTGAATTACCTTACTGTAGGACACCAAATACATAAGACTTTGTTTAGACTGCGGGCTTAATGGGACTTTTCAGTCGCATTTTGGCAGTATAAACGGGGTACCTTCTTTCTATTATACATACCTGGGTTTACAGCTTCCCCTTTTAAAAACCTCACGCCACGCCACTGGTCTATTCTTCTCTCATTGATGCCAAGTATTGTCTTGTTGCTTCTGTATTGTATTTTTTTTATATTTATTTATTATTATTATTATTATCATTATTATTATTATTATTATTATTATTATTATTAGTATTATTATTATTATTATTTTGTATCCTGATGCAAATGAATCCACCATTGTGCTTTTCAAGTTATCAAGTTTCTCATTGCGTAACGGGGGAGGAAGGGTTTGGCAACACTGGAACAGAATGTTTGAAAATTTTGACAACACTGGAATAGGGTGTTGGAAAAGTTTGGCAACACTTTCACTAATGGAAGAATTTATAATCATCCAAAAGGAGTTTTTAATCGTCCAGAAAGGAGTTTTTAGTGATCCAAAAAGGAGTTTTTAAAAATTCCTGTTTGGATCATTAAAAACTCCTTTTTGTACAATTGAAAATTGTCCCATTAGTGAAATCTCTGATCAAGTCATTGGTCAAACCAACCATAAATTAAGCACAACTTACTTAATTTACCAATTTTTTAATCGTTAAAGCTTCGTTCAGATGGACGCGATCTTTTGTGTCCACCAAAAAGGCTTTGATTTTATTAATAATCTTTGAAAAATCCAAAATGTCTTTTTATCAAGCTACCTCTATTGTAGTACTTACCTACTCGTAGATAGGTCTTTTGCTTGCTTCTTCAGCTAGTTATAATACCTACCTTAAGGTGTGTCCACACATAGTCGACGCCCGTCGATTGACGTCGATTCACATCGATCGACGGTCGTCGACTATGTGTTAGGTCTTTTGCTTGTTTCTTCAGCTAGTCATAATACCTACTACCTTAAGGTGTGTCCACACATAGTCGACGCCCGTCGATTGACGTCAATTCACATCGATCGACGGTCGTCGACTATGTGTGGAGTCCACACTGTGGACACCCTTTTAGATCGCAATAAAATCTTTCAAGTATGAAAATTATTTCATAATTATTTTAACTATTGCAACATCTTTCAATTTTACCAGGTGTAAAGCAACTTTCATTTTTTCAATTCTTTGCAAGATCAACTTCAATCTTTCAACAATTTGCAACATTTTTCAATTTTTTGAAGTGTCAATTCTTCCATTTTCAATTATTTTTTTAATTATTGCAACATCTTTCAATTTTACCAGGTATAAAGCATTTTTCATTTTTCCATTCTTTGCAAGATCAACTTCAATCTTTCAACAATTTGCAACATTTTTCAATTTTTTGAAGTGTCAATTCTTCCATTTTCAATTATTTGCAGTATCAACTTCCATTTTCAATTATTTGCAGTGTCAACCTTCATTTTCAATTCTTTGCAACATCAACCTTCATTTTCAATTCTTTGCAACATCTTTCAATCATAGAGCAAATTTAATTTTTTGAATTCTTTGCATACCTATTTCAATTCTAAGAAAGCCAAACTGGCAAATGCACAGGGTACCCATACCCTCCTTAACTTCTTTAACTTTCAATTATTGCATCTTACAGCTTATCTTCTTATTTCGATTTCGATATTATCATCTCTTCACATTCATATAAGTACCTACTCAAGTATTATTTATGTATTTTATGTCCTTTAATCTACGTGCAGAGTACGCTGTGTCCAAACATAGTCGACCGGGCGTCAATTGACGTCGATCCACATCGATTCACAATAAATTGATATCGATCGACTGCCGTCAACTATGTGTGGACATAACTTTACACTCCACCGTTGGGAAGAACTAGACGAAATTTTAAACTATTATTTTAATGTCGTAAATTTTACTGCTGTAAATAGTCAATTTTTCCCCCTCAGGCCAGGTAATCACTATCAGGTAGACCTGACAGGTACACCTGATCAAGTCTACCTGATAGTGAGAGGCTGGCCTTAGCAGCTTAACCTTTAATATTTGTTATGTTTTTACTTTACATAGTCTTGATTTTAATTCTGAAATGAAACTTTTAAAAATAACAAAAGCATGGTAAACAAACACTTAATTTTAAATCTCAACAGGTAAAAGTGCTTGGTCCCACTGTTTAATGTTAAATCGATTCTTAATATACGAAGTACCTATAAATAATCTATGTATAAATCGGTACATAACGAATTTATAATTTTGTTCATAAATATGGCCTTACATCCGTATTTATGAACAAAAATTGTCAAATGTTTGAAATTGATGTTTCTGTGCTACATGAGAGCTAGTATTTTGTTCATAAATATGAGTGTTAATGTTAACCTTTCAATTCTGTTAATTTTGCAGTAAAAACAAATTCATCTTTCGAACCCTGTAGACAGAGTACAAGTTTTTTCTCCTACCCAATTATCCAACATTTGAATTCAGTAGATCATTAAACCCTATTAAACCCTTGTCAATATATTATTTTACTTTGAGATTATGTCTAGACGTGTTTGAACAGTGAGTTATACATAAGAACTACTCTTTTCAGTGGACTTCTCAATTCCCTATTCTTATGAACAGTGTGTAAACGCGTACCTAGGTATGTTTTTTTTTTTTTTTTTTTTTTTTTTTTTTTTTTCTTCAGACGATTTCCCCTCTCCTAAAGACAAAATCCCAAACCTTAAATTTGCCAATATTGAGAAGATGCCATCTTGGATTTTCAATGTTTAATACAAGTGCTACCACAGGCAACCTTCTGGGTAATCGAAATCTTGTATTCTCCCTTAAAAGATGGGAATGTTCTTCAGAAGAGGGGAAATCGGCTAGGATTCCAAAGAAAAAATACGCGTTTACATGTTTTGACAATATTTGATCCATTGACACAGTGGTCCAAGGAATTTTTTTTTGTTTCAACTCACTCTTCACCTGTCTCTAGTTGTCCTACCTATTTATCTTCAAATCAGCCTTTTCGTTCTTTTTGCTACCATGTGACTGTCTATTGGAATTGCGGAACCATTTATTATATTCCTATTAGGTAAAAACCAGAATGCTTGTTCTAATTGCCAATTTAAACTTTGAACAAACACAAACGAAAAAGGGTTGCTTTTGTTGTCTTGGGAATTCCGATGAAAACGAGATACATATATTTCCTCAGAATATTGTCAAGTTTGTTCTCGGAATTCCCCCGGTTTTCAGTGGGGAATCCTTTAAAATTTGTGATATCAGTCGATTTATGATGTTGGAAAAAAGAAGAAGAAAAAAAATGTTAGAATGCACTGTAACGTCCCGAAAGCGAAAAGAGAAGAAATATAGAATAGGAGAAAGCCAGCCGTTCCGAGAACATACCTTATTATAATATATGTTTAAGATAAAATCTGCCCCGCTACTGGGTGGAAATCGAATCCGTAGACCTGACATTTACGTCTGAATAGGTGCACCTGTCAGGTCTACCTGATAGTGAATGGGCGGCCTTAAATGCCTCCTTTTTCAAGGAATCCTTCTAGGCTCGCGCCAAGCCTCCGAAGAGCAATCTTTTTTCGCCGTTTGTTCCTTAAATGCTTCTTTCTTTCCCCTTTCCATGTCATGTCGAATGTTTTCCATTATTACATTATATTTTACATTATGTCTTTTCATTCTTGTTTTTGTTCTTTACACCTTTGCCCCTCCAACGTGAATGCCCCTCTCCCCCCCATTTACATACCTATATATTTATATATTTTTTTTTTTTAAATCCCCATTTATATATTTATTTCTCCAATCTCTCGCATTTCTGCTTTTCGCTGCATTTTTGAGTTTTGCTTCTTAACCTGGTTAGGGTTGTTTGGTTGTTTCATTAGTGTCGGAAATTGGTTTATTAGGCGACCTCTTCGACATGCTGCTCCCCATGTTGGGCATCTACCAGGAGTACGTCCGAAATCACCACTACAGTCTGCAAGTGCTGACGGAGTGCAAACAGCAACCGGAGTTTGTGCAGCTACTGAAGCGGCTCGAGATGAAGCCGGCGTGCCAGGGCCGCTCCCTGGAGATGTTTTTGACTTTTCCCATGCATCAGGTATGTAGGAAGTTCAATTGCTTTTCAGAATGTCCAATTCTTTTCTTGGTCTTCTCAGACTTGGTCGAGGTATTTGTCAACCTCTCAATCAGCCCTAGTTAGAGGTGATTGCTTTGGGCTCACCTACAAACTCAAATGCCATCGACATTTTGGATATTTGGCAAGCCTAGTCATACCTGCCTCTGGAATGCAAGAGTTCTGAAAGTAGTGTACATTTAACCCTTTGGGATGGAATATTTTTATTTACTTATGCTTCTCAGAGATTTATATGCGGTTTTATCGAGGAAACTGTAACATCAAAGGTTTTATCGTCCCGATATTGAAGAGAGGAAGATGGAAGCCAGCCGTTCCGAGAACGAACTTTCTCTGTTCAGAATGAAGTTCGCCCCGGGCGTTAATCAATTTGTAACATAGTGTTTACAAGCTTAAAACTCCTTACACAAAAATCTGAGGCTTAGGTTTAGTCAAAGGTTTTATCGTCCCGATATTAAAGAGAGGAAGATGGGAAGCCAGCCGTTCCGAGAAGGAACTTTCTCTGTTTAGCTGAAGTTCGCCCCGGGCGTTAATCAATTTGTAACATAGTGTTTACAAGCTTAAAACTCCTTACACAAAAATCTGAGGCTTAGGTTTAGGGGTTAGAAAGTCCTAAGGAATCGGTTAAGCTTCCACGAATCTAGTGTTTGCAAGGCAGGCGCGCTACACTGGCTTTGTCCTATCCTGTCCTCCTTTCTTTGATTTCGGAACGATGAGACCTCCGTTGTTACAGTTCCTTCTATCAAACCTCTTAAAAATAATGACAATCAAAAATAACCGAAAGAAGAAGAAGAAAACATCAAAGGATTGTCGTTTCGGCAAAATTAGTGTCGAAATAAAACAAGCTCCAAAAAAGCTCAGGATACCGCCTCCCCGCACGGTGCTCGGACCCCGCACGCATGCGCCGAAAGTTGTGATGTCATCACGGAAATAAAATATTTCCCTTGCGAAAGAAAATGTGATGGAAAACTCTTCTCCTTGTGCCGGTGTTGAGAATTTTTCCCAGCTAAAAATTGGAAAATTCCCTCCCCTGACATTCCTCGCAACCCCAATTTTTATATTCGAAGGGGCACTAGTGGGGCGCGAGGGAAAAAGAGACGCAGGGCAACTAGGGGGGGGGCGCGGAGCGCAAAGAGACGGTACCTTGGGGGGTCGCGGGGCACGCTGGGGCGGAGAGGGCACTCAAGTTGCTTTCCCTTTGCATTCTTCAGCCGACTCGCATCGTTACTTGTCTTTATAGACGTCACTGGCCGTCACATTTTTTTCGAGTTTATTTTTTGTGTCCGCGTTTTTCCCCTCTAACTCGACGGTTTTGGTGGAATCTGTTCCCGATTTTGTACCAAATAGTGTGGGATTTAGAATCAGTTACGAGGTGAGTTTTAAGATTTAGTTTTAGCTAACTTCTCTTTTTAACTTTCTGTCTGTGTGTTTGTTCCATCATAACTCTTCAAGCTACCTTGTGTTCCATTGTCATTTTAAATAGGTAATAACCTATTTAAAATTATCTAATAGGTAATAACCTCTCATTATGTTTATGTTTAAATGTTTATAGTCTGTGCGGGTTTATCTCCTTATACCATACAAAGTACAAACCCATCAACATTTATTTTCTTTATATTGTTCAATTTTAATCACCTATAAATATTTTTAGCCATACTTTTAATAATTAAATTTATTGAGTGATTCTTAGCACACGTAAGTGGGGCCATTTTCGTTTGTAGAATTTTAATTGGAGATAAGCAAATTAATAAATAAATAAATAAAAAATAGATTTCATATAATAGGGTAAGTGTACCATTTATTCGCCCACCTAAGGGTTTTTCCAGACAAAAACACTTATATCTCTGGTCCTAATTATTTTGGAAGGAAGTTAATCGAGTTGAATATTTATTCCTGGAAATTACACCGCGCCGATTTCTCACTCGAGTAGGCGAGCGAGTGGATCCTGATAGGTGCACCTGATCAGGTTCGCCTGCCAGGTCTACCTAGTAGTGGGTGGCTGACCTCTAACCTTAGCACCTTTTCTTCTCCCCCAGGGGTTCGAGCGGTCGTCTTCACCTGGTCCCCGATATAGGCAAGATCCCGCTAGCTGACGCCACCCTTATTGAAGACCCCTTGGAGCACGTCCACGAGGGTACGGGAGATACCGGTAAGTCGACCACGGGACTGACAATGCGTGGGTTGTGGGTTCATGGAAAGGGTTCAGTCAAGTAGTGATGGGACTCGAGTGAGATTTTTCAACTCGATTATTTTCCAACTCGAGTTGTAACTCGAGTGGAAGTTAATCGAGTTGAATATTTATTCCTGGAAATTACACCGCGCCGATTTCTCACTCGAGTAGGCGAGCGAGTGGATAGTATGCATTGCAGATCATCGATGATATTCGGGTTTTCGTTCGGAAACTCTCGGCATACGGGTATTACGGGTATACCACTATACCCCTCCCCCTCTTCAGTTCTCTTTCTTGCATCATCATCTAGTAAGAGGCAAGAGGGGAGAGGGGGGTAGTGAATCATTCAACTCGTTCAAACGAATAGTTGTTTTTCTGACGAATAGATTTGTACTCGACTAGAAACTGTATGTTGCAATAATACGTGGCGAGTGAACTCGGGTCAGACTGTCAGAGAACCCAATGAAAAGTTTTTTTCCACTCGAGTAGAACAAAATAATACTCGAGTGGACTCGAGTAAAGTCAAACTCGAGTCTGGTAACGCGCTTGCTTGCCATGCAGAAGGTCTCGGGTTCGAATCCCACCATCGACAAAAATTTGTACTCGTTTTTCGATTGCAAATACGTGGCGAGTGAACTCGGGTCAGACTGTAAGAGAACCCAATGAAAAGTTTTTTTTTTCCACTCGAGTAGAACAAAATAATACTCGAGTGGACTCGAGTAAAGTCAAACTCGAGTCCACTCGAGTAAAATCATTCACTCGGCCCATCACTACAGTCAAGTCAGTTGACACTTTAAAGGTGTGTCCAACATAGTCGACCGTCCGTTCATCGATATCGATTGACGAGGTGAAGCTATGTTATCGGTTATCGAGACAGTGTGGATGTCTCAGTCTCAGTCGCCATCGATCGACTTAAATCTATGGCCGGGCCGGTCGACTATGTGTGGACACACCTTTTAATATACATATTCCCTATATGATTTTTTACTTTCCTTATCCTCTACTGGATTCGACAAAAAAAAAAAAAAAATCTTTTACATGTAAGAAATAGACCTTCCCCTTTAACTGCTAATACGGTCATAATTACTAGCCTTTTGTGCCTTGCCTTTTTCACCGTTTTCAACAAGTTCCTCAATTGTCCTCATGGCAGCAGCCCTTACATTCACGAGGTTGAATCCGAAACACCCATATGGTCACCCGTTCAGATGTCAACTACAACGTTGCTTAACTTCAGTGATTATTCAGATTTTTTTTTTTTTTTTTTTTTTTTTTTTTTCCCAATGGTACCTATTTTGATTTTTATACCCTACCTGGCACCGTTCCATTTCCCTATTCCCCACCATGAATTTTCCGAAAATCCGCGTCTTGTTAGTCACCTGTCTGTCAACCTTCAACTTAACTGACCTTCTTAACAATAACAATGTTATGACGCCTTCAAACTTTACTTTGTAAAGAAACCATCAAAGTGACTGCTAGAAACTCATTTCCAGTAAGGGAGCTGCACACGTAATGACTGCATTACGCCATAACTTTTTTGTTGATTTATACCTAAGCAAGTGAAAAAAAAAATCCGCTTTAACCATATCTTATAAATCAAATCAAAAATCAAATCATGCCATCTTTGACTCTTTGTGGTAAAGCAGAGAGCTTTCTCACAACTTTGTGGGTATCACAGTATTACAAGTCTTTCATTTACTGCAGCGTAGTTGGTATCCGGATGGGCAACATCTGGGCAATCCCGTGCTGCTGGCTTTTCCCCGATCACTCAAGCTGGGTGAGGCGGATAGCTTGTCGCCGAATGGTGGGTAAAACAACCGTCACTAAAAACCTTGGGTCAGTCACTCACTATCAGGTAGACCTGACAGGTACGCCTGAACAGGTTGGCCTGCCAGGTCTATCTGATAGTTTGTGTGCTCATCAAGTATCAGATAGACCTGTTCAGCCGTACCTGTCAGGTCTACCTGATAGTGAGTGGCCAGCCTGAAGAGTTACGCAGTGACATTAAAGCTACAACAAAAGTTCCCCTGAAGTTAAGCAACGTCGGGCGAGGTTGGTATCTGGACGTACGATCCTCATACTTACCGCGTGCAGATGATAAGGTGGTTGGAAAATAGGAAGCACTGCCTTTGGATTTCTTTTTCGGATTTGAAGTGAGACAGTCGTATCCGCTGAGATTTGGGCTTGTCCGTGGGAAACTGAATGAGAGTGCCTGGAAAAGGTGTACTTATCAAAAGCTCTCTAACATGACATTGAAATGGGGGACTTTTTTTAACGAAATTCCTGTGTGCGGAGTCCAGTATGTAGGACCCTAAATTCTCCCTAGATTCGTAGAAGCTTAACCCATCCCTTGGGGCAACTACCCCAACACCTAGGCCTCGGAGTGGGCTTTTTGTGTATGGAGTTAAGCTCGAAAGTCTCTCTAACTCTAATAGCAGGAATCACGATATACATAAGTGAGTTAGAATAATTGTATCAGCTTTTTTTTTTTAAGACATCAGTCTGACAAGATACAAGTTATACTAGAGATACCTATCAGACATTTACATCATAATTTCTCAATTATCCACACACTAGGGAACCCCTGCTCCATCTTCCAAGTTCAAACTTCTGGCCTTGTACCGGGTCCCTCGCAGCCTCAGGGACACTGCCCGTATAATCGCTATTTGGACCTTAGTTTTTATCCACCCTGATAACTGGCTGATGCACTTATTCCATTTTACACTTAGTGTATCAGCTTTGGAATAGGACGCAACTGTGCAATAATTATATTAGAACACATGCAGGCTTTTAGCCTGAACATTGATTGCATTAGTCCGATCCCGTACTAGTAGACCTTTACTTCGTTCGGTCAAAAATTAGTTAAATTTATTGACAAAGGTGAGAATCGAACCTGAAGCAAAGCGCAAACAGAGATGTAAGAGGGATGAGGAGAGAGAGAAGGGAGTGGTTACAGGAGGGAGAGAGGGGAGAAAGGAAAGAAAGACAGAGAGAGAAAGAGAGATAGAAGAGGGAGGGAGAGAAAGGAAAGAGAGAGAGAGAGAGAGAGAAAGGTTGTAAAGTAATAAGAAATTGTTATAAAAACTTAAAAACCATCTGTTGCATTAAAAAAAAAAAAAAACAGAGATGTAAGAGGGATGAGGAGAGAGAGAAGGGAGTGGTTACGGGAGGGAGAGAGGGGAGAAAGGAAAGAAAGACAGAGAGAGAAAGAGAGATAGAAGAGGGAGGGAGAGAAAGGAAAGAGAGAGAGAGAGTTACGTATTTTAGTTAAATACATATCTTTATTCTGTGTATTATACGTATTATTATACTGAAGCTGAAGACTAACTAGGTATAAAAAATACAGATTATTACAGTTCACTAGCAATAATGTTTGCGGGTACAAAGGAAATATGTTATTAAATAATAATATTCATAACTTTAATAAGGTATGCCAAAAGGCAATATTTTTTATTTGGTTTAGCGAATGATTGGCATCAAAAGATTGGTCAAGTCATGAGAGGAAGGGTTTGGCAACACTGGAACAGAGTGTTGGAAAATTTTGACAACACTGGAATAGGGTGTTGGAAAAGTTTGGCAACACTGGAATAGAATGTTGGAAAATTTTGACAACACTGGAATAGAGTGTTGGAAAAGTTTGACAACAGTGGAACAGAGTGTTGGAAAAGTTTGACAACACTGGAACAGAGTGTTGGAAATTTTTGCCAACATCTGATAGTTTGAATTTCCCCCTTCTCGCTAAAATTGTTAGCATAATGGGACAACTTTTTCCAAGCCGACATCGACAGTCTAATAGTGGATTTCACTAATGACTTCAGGAGAGATTTCACTAATGGGAGAATATAATCAAAAAGGAGTTTTTAATCGTCCAGAAAGGAGTTTTTAGTGATCCAAAAAGGAGGAGTTTTTAAAAGTTCCTGTTTGGATCATTAAAAACTCCTTTTTGTACAATTGAAAATTGTCCCATTAGTGAAATCTCTGATCAAGTCATTGGTCAAACCCACCATTATCAAGCATAACTTACTTATATTTTACCAATTGTTTAATCGTTAAAGCTTCGTTCAGATGGACGCGATCTTTTGTGTCCACCAAAAAGGCTTTGATTTTATTAATAATCTTTGAAAAATCCAAAATGTCTATTTATCAAGCTACCTCTATTGTAGTACTTACCTACTCGTAGATATTAAGTCTTTTGCTTGTTTCTTCAGCTAGTCATAATACCTACCTTAAGGTGTGTCCACACATAGTCGACGCCCGTCGATTGACGTCGATTCACATCGATCGACGGTCGTCGACTATGTGCAGGTGTATTTTCCTTTCGAGAAACTTTCGGAAAAGGAACCGATTCCCATGGAGCGCCATCTTGGATTTCCTATTTCGAACTGGTTCCGTTTCTGAAAGTTTCCCTCATGGTAAATACAACTAATATTAAATAATGTAGAAACACACTACCATCACGTCACTTGAGCTCATGGGGAGTCAGAAGGATGTAGTTCAAAGTTTTCCCATAATACTCGTATGTAATCTAATTCAGGACAGCCACACTACTATCACGTCACGTGACGTAACATGATGGTAGTGTGACTGTCTTGAACGAAATTACCTACAATATTATGGGAAAACTTCGAACTACATCTTTCTGACTTCCCTTGAACTCACGTGACGTGACGTGACGTTTTTACATAGTCTTGATTTTAATTCTGAAATGAAACTTTTAAAAATAACAAAAGCATGGTAAACAAACACTTAATTTTAAATCTCAACAGAAAGGTTGTAAAGTAATAAGAAATTGTTATAAAAACTTAAAAACCATCTGTTGCATTAAAAAAAAACAGTGAGGGAGTGAGAGGGATGAACAATTTTCTCCTTGTCTTGTCCGCATTGTATGGAAAGCCAACCTTTTTTTATATACCCTATTTTCACTTTTTTTTTTTCAACAATAAATTGAAAAAGTAAAAAGAGCTCTCTAAGAGAAGGGGAGTCCAGCTGGGGGTATTACAGTATTAACCTCTATAGAAAAATTGATTTTATAAATTTATTACATGAGTTTCATAGATAGGAATTGACCGTTCAAAGTGAGTTTCAAGTTCTAACTCAATGATTTTGTTTGCATGTCTGTCTGTCTCTTTGTTCCGAGATGACTTAAGAACAGTTTGTCCGATTTGAGCATATCCTGATCTCTTGTAGAAATATGCGTTTCAGATTTCAGACCCCCCAGTTTCTCGTCGGCCAGCATCTCAGACATTCTGAAAGACGACGAAGGAACCATAAAAGAAGTCCTCCAGTTTCTTAAAAGAAAAAAATAACAATTACCTGAAAAACTTGTATTTTTTTCCACACATGGCCTTGCTGCTTAGCGCGTAAATAAATTAAAAAAAAAAAAAAAGATTTTGGACAGAGTGCAATGTTTAACAATCTTACATCCGTATTTATGAACAAAAATTGTCAAATGTTTGAAATTGATGTTTCTGTGCTACATGAGAGCTAGTATTTTGTTCATAAATATGAGTGTTAATGTTAACCTTTCAAATTCCCCGGTATATTGTCACGCTTCATGAACTACTTGCTCACACGCCTCACGATCATGTCGAGAGGAAAAGTCTTCAGAATGCGCGACAACAACTGGAAGACCTGTCACGCCAGATGCATGACGAGGTAAGCGTGCAAAACCCTTAGGGGTCCTGCTGTTGGATAGCAGAAATAACCTTTCAATTCTGTTAATTTTGCAGTAAAAACAAATTCATCTTTCGAACCCTGTAGACAGAGTACAAGTTTTTTCTCCTACCCAATTATCCAACATTTGAATTCAGTAGATCATTAAACCCTATTAAACCCTTGTCAATATATTATTTTACTTTGAGATTATGTCTAGACGTGTTTGAACAGTGAGTTATACATAAGAACTACTCTTTTCAGTGGACTTCTCAATTCCCTATTCTTATGAACAGTGTGTAAACGCGTACCTAGGTATGTTTTTTTTTTTTTTTTTTTTTTTTTTTTTTTTTCTTAATCAGAATGCAAAAAAGAACTTTAAAAAGGAGAGTTATTTTTAAATACAATTGTAATTTAATTTTTCTTTTTTATTTTAAAAATGTAGTACCAAATACATAAGACCTTGTTTAGACCGCGGGAGTAAAGGGACTTTCCAGTCTCATTTTGGTAGTAAAAACAAGGTACATAATTATCAGGGTATATTCTGTTCTACTTGAAAGAGGGTACCTACATATATAGGAACTTATGCCAGCGATAAGTGTACAGGTAAGTAAATATGGGATAAGACCATAGGTAAATATGGGACAAGACAACTGTGTATTTATGTAATTGAGAAGATGCCATCTTGGATTTTCAATGTTTAATACAAGTGCTACCACAGGCAACCTTCTGGGTAATCGAAATCTTGTATTCTCCCTTAAAAGATGGGAATGTTCTTCAGAAGAGGGGAAATCGGCTAGGATTCCAAAGAAAAAATACGCGTTTACATGTTTTGACAATATTTGATCCATTGACACAGTGGTCCAAGGAATTTTTTTTTGTTTCAACTCACTCTTCACCTGTCTCTAGTTGTCCTACCTATTTATCTTCAAATCAGCCTTTTCGTTCTTTTTGCTACCATGTGACTGTCTATTGGAATTGCGGAACCATTTATTATATTCCTATTAGGTAAAAACCAGAATGCTTGTTCTAATTGCCATTTTCAATGTCCTCCATTCTCTTTGTACTTTTTTATGTTGATATTTTACCTTTTTAGTCCGTCCTTCCTTTATTATTACCATAGAAATAAAAAGGTATAAGGGACGGACTATTGTATTCGCTTCGGTGTCGTCTGTCTGTCACCATAGAAGGACTTACCTATCCAAACCTAGTCGACCTATATATCAAATTAAAGGTCTTTTTACCAGGAACACGAAAATGGTGGTGCCAAAAAACCAAAAAACTGTTTTTTTGGGGGATTTTTTTCACATTTTCTCACACAAATGAGCTCTGATCTTGAAATTTGTCGCGACGACCTATGAACTAGGAAAACTTTTATAACACGTCAGTCGATCTTTTAAGATCGGTTTTAAAGGGAGAACGGACTCTAGTCTTGATTTCAAATCATTACTACCACTACTACTACTATACAGCCATCACAGACCACGAGGATCCTTGACTTCATTCACAACGCCTCTCCATTGGTTCCTGTCCTGTGCCATCTCTGTCCACTGATTAGGATGATCCACCCCTAATTCTTACAGGATGGTGACATCACTCAGGTAATACTTGATGCGGGCTTGGTTCCTAGCGCGTCTGCAGTGTAAGCGCTAGGTCGTGGGTTTGATTCCCGCCCGGGGCGGATTTTATCCTAATGGGATAATGTTCCTTCTCGGAACGGCTGGCTTTCTCCTATCCTATCTTCTCTCTTTGACCTTGACAGTTACAGTTCTCTTTATCGAAAAAAACTTTGATTATGACTACATATTTCATCATAATACATTTTTCCTTCAATCTCTCAGCTCCTACAATATTAGAGCTTCCTAATTATTGAGAGATTCCAAGAATTTTTCCCTTGACAGAACTTTTATTATGAAGTTTTGCATTCAGTGCCTCTAAATGTTAGCTTGGTTCCTAGCGCGTCTGCAGTGTAAGCGCTAGGTCGTGGGTTTGATTCCCGCCCGGGGCGGATTTTATCCTAATGGGATAATGTTCCTTCTCGGAACGGCTGGCTTTCTCCTATCCTATCTTCTCTCTTTGACCTTGACAGTTACAGTTCTCTTTATCGAAAAAAAACTTTGATTAAAAACTTTGATTATGACTACATATTTCACCATACTACATTTTTCCTTCAATCTCTCAGCTCCTACAATGTTAGAGCTTCCTAATTATTGAGAGATTCCAAGAATTTTTCCCTTGACAGAACTTTTATTATGAAGTTTTGCATTCAGTGCCTCTAAATTAACTTTTTTTATATTTTCTCCGCCATACTTTCCTGATTCCTGCTTGTACCTAATAAATCTTTTTCATCAGAAGTCCTAATAAGAATCTTATTATAAGACATAGCTTTTGCTTCTTTTTACTTTGATAGGCATTCTCATCTGCTAGTTATTTATTTAGTTCACTGAAGGGTGCACAGCTAGATACCTTTTCTGGAAGCCTATTCAATGCTTTCTACTGGGATAATCTTTTCAATGTCCTCCATTCTCTTTTTACTTTTTTATGTTGATATTTTACCTTTTTAGTCCGTCCTTCCTTTATTATTACCATAGTAATAAAAAGTAACTCTTTCTGTCCCCATAGAAGGACTATCCGAACCTAGTCGACCTACATATCAAATTAAAGGTCTTTTTACCAGGAACACGAAAATGGTGGTGCCAAAAAACCAAAAAACTGGTTTTTTGGGGGATTTTTTTCACATTTTCTCACACAAATGAGCTCTGATCTTGAAATTTGTCGCGACGACCTATGAACTTTTTACCAGGATCACGAAAATGGTGGTGCAAATTTTGTCCAGAAAACCATAAAGCCAAAAAACCAAAAAAGCTGGTTTTTGGGGGATTTTTTTCACATTTTCTCACACAAATGAGCTCTGTTCTCGAAATTTGTCGCGACGACCTATGAAAAACGGTTTTTGCGGGATTTTTTTCACATTTTCTCACACAAATGAGCTCTGATCTCGAAATTTGTCGCGACGACCTATGAAAATAACACTTCAGTCGTTATTTTAAGATCGGTTTTAGCGTCACCTATGTTAAGCTTCGCCGAGCAAGGCCAATAAATGGATGGGTGACTTAAACCTTATAGTGGGAATAAAGGGAGAACGGACTCTAGTCTTGATTTTAAATCATTACATGAAAGTAAAATCGAAAAATCAAATCAAGAAAACTGAATATTAAACAAATTAGGTAGGTACATAGGTACTGATTTTCTCTAATCACGATCGAATAAACTACGGGCTAAAAAATTCCCGGAGGGACGGACCCAGCTTGTTCTTTATCATCTTTTCTGTCCCCTCATAATATGCACCTTTGTTACCGTTAATGATTCTTCCTCTTTAACTTCTTTTATGGTAGCATATTAGATTTTCTAATTTATTTTCTTTCCATTCCAGTGCATGGACTCGGTGCATTACAACAATCTCCTGCGGAGCACTCTCACGGAGACAGCGTCTATCACGATGCTAAGTGCGATCCGTCACGATCCGAACTTATTTCGTGACGACGTCGACATCAAGTACCTTCACCACAGGAACCCGCAGCGGGTCGGCGGAGGCGGCTATTGTTATGAGTCGCAGACCGTGAGTTTGATTGTTGTTGAATATACTCCTTCCTTTTGTAGTTAATATCTTAGCAAATACTGAAACGATGATTTTTACGACACTAACGATTAGGCTCATTAAAACAGTGAGTTTCCAATATAGCCGGGTCAGCTTATCTGACCTGGTTATTGGAAAAACCAGGATCATCGGCTTTTCAAGCCCTATGCCATTTCTAGCTGATTAGATCTGGTGTTACTTGAGTATGACAGCTTAAGAAAAGTCCGTTTTCCCATAGCTATACTATCCCTGATAGGGCTCGGATTTTTTTTTTTTTATTTTTATTTTTATTGATCGATTAATCGATTTTTCAGAACCCTTATTCCTATGTTTCTGTTTCAGATCCCCCACATAGTCTACGCCACCAAGGAAAAGCTCCTCGAGAACCTGACCGACCTCCGCTTCGTCTCGATCGACTTTCTCAACACCTTCCTTCTCACGTACCGGGCGTTCACGAACGGTGTCACCGTTCTAGAAGCGTTACGCAAAGCGTTCTATAACGCGGAACCCCCGGACTCGGACCAAGATCAGGAGGACGAGTATTATGCCACCAAGGCCGGACAACATCACCACCATCATCCCGGCCCTGGACCGGGCGGAGAGTTTGAATCTACCATGTGAGTCCTATTCAAGGGCCTTCTTAGCTCGTAGATTCGTAGAAGCTTGACTCATCCTTTAGGGCTGTCTTGCTCCTACACCTTGGGCTCTTTGTGTATGAGTAGCCTTTTTAGCTAAATCTCCTTTTGGGACGAGTTATTCATTTCTAATCACAACTCTGGGGTCGGGATTGTGTTTATAAGGGCCTTCTTAGCTCGAAGATTCGTAGAGGCTTGACTCATCCTTTAGGGCTGTCTTGCTCCTACACCTTGGGCTTTTTGTGTATGAGTAGCCTTTTTAGCTAAATCCCCTTTTGGGACGAGTTATTCATTTCTAATCACAACTCTGGGGTCGGGATTGTGTTTTTGGGTCCCTAGGAAGCTATTCGCTATGAAAACTCATTTTGTTTAAAAGGGCTTTAACGTCATTGTATAACTGCTAAGGTTTTTAGCGACGGGGGTTTTACCCGCCATTCGGTGACAAGCTACTCGCGCCTCCTTAGGTCAAGCTCACCCATCCCTCCCGCGATTGTATAGATGGTCACCCACACAATGTTTTGTGAAATCATTTATTCATTTGGAACTGGTGCCTTCTACGTGCTATCATCGCTAGCTTAATATACTGTGTTTGATACATATTTTTACTTTTTTCGTGAAAAAAAAGCTTTTATTTTACCTTTTTGGTCACCCCGAATTACCGTTTTGGTGAACGATTACTCACACTATTGCACCTTTTCTTACTCCCAGGTCTCTGGACGATATCTCCCTCAGTCAAGTCCCCACCAGTGACACGCTCCCGATATATACTCCCGAGAGAAGGAGAAGCAGCACCGCCACTACTTCCAGGCGAATCAGTGGCGCCTCCTCAGGTAAGCTATTTTATAGAGAGGTTTAAGGGAACTGTGACAACGAAGGTCCTATCGCACCGAAATCGAAGAGAGGAGGACAGGATAGCAACAAGCCAAACATTCCAAGAACGAACCATAAGGGAACTGTAACAACGGAGGTCTTATCGTCCCGAAATCCAAGACACAAGGAGGACAGGATAGGAGAAAACCAACCGTTCCGAAAACGAATCTCATCTGTTTGGGATAATCGAACTTCAGGTAAGCTATTTTATAGAGAGGTTTAAGGGAACTATGACAACGAAGGTCCTATCGCACCGAAATCGAAGAGAGGAGGACAGGATAGCAACAAGCCAAACATTCTAAGAACGAACCATAAGGGAACTGTAACATCGGAGGTCTTAGCGTCCCGAAATCCAAGACACAAGGAGGACAGGATAGGAGAAAACCAACCGTTCCGAAAACGAATCTCATCTGTTTGGGATAATCGAACCCGCGACTTAGCGCTTTATACAAGGCCATCTAACTAGGCTAGCTCAAACATAATTAATTATTGATTTTTTTCAGGTTATGCTTCCGAAATCATGGGTGACGGTCATCGGGAGAGCTTTGATTCCACTTGCCATTTCCCCAAGACCACTCGGAGATCCAGAAAATGTAAGTTATAAATGTTAGAATAGAATAGAATAGAATTACAATACGAGTAAACCCTATTTACACTACCGGAACGAGACTGAAAAGTCCCTTTATTCCCGCAGTATAAATGGTTCTTTTACTCCAGCAGTAGGCTGATGTCGATCGAAATCGCCCGAAACCCAGAATAAGCACGTGTTCGACCAAGATCGCCTTACCATATTATTGTGAACGTTGAGTAAAAGTGTGTCCAAACATAGTCGACCGGCCGTCGACTATGTGTGGACACAGCTTTAGAATCCTCTCTCAACCACTTTCTCATTTTCAGACGAAGAAGACAAAAATCTCGGCCTCATCAAGGAGTCCTCAGGACACGGGTCTCAATCCCCAGGGACACAACACCGTAAGATCAGCATTCGAGTGGACAAGCCTCAGGAAGCCAGTGGCTCGTCTACCAACTTGAATGTGCCCAGTAATAACATCGCTGGATCTTCGAGCAATGAAACGCTGACGGGATCCACCAGCGGTAAGTTTCCGTATTGGTATATATGTATTGCTATGTTGCTGACAATGTTTTCGGGTAATCAAGTAGTTATTGAACTAGTGGTGATGGGTAATTTTCAAATTAAATTGATTCTAAGGACAAGGAAAACCTAGACCGTTAACAAATGGAGTGTACTTGAAGCCATGATATTGGTATATATGTATTGCTATGTTGCTGACAATGTTTTCGGGTAATCAAGTAGTTATTGAACAAGTGGTGATGGGTAATTTTCAAATTAAATTGATTCTAAGGACAAGGAAAACCTAGACCGTTAACAAATGGAGTGTACTTGAAACCATGTGATTATGTTCCAAGCCACTCGACCCCATTTCAAGAAAATGGGTCTTCTATTTGACTTGTTTTAACTAGGAATGATTTTCTGATGCAATCTACTTTCTTTGCAGAAATCACCGTACTCAGTGGTCCATCTAGTCCAGGATATGTTCCAAGCCGACCCCATTTCAAGAAAATGGGTCCTCTAGTTGACTTGTTTTAACTAGGAATGATTTTCTGATGCAATCTACTTTCTTTGCAGAAATCACCGTACTCAGTGGTCCATCTAGTCCAGGAAATATCAGCCAGCGTACCTTGGTAGGGCAGGATCCAATGGGACTTAGTAGCTCCGACACAGGGCAAATGCACGAAGAGGAGTTTAAACCTACTGTTCCTAGTACCACAACCACCACGTCACCATCTGGAGCGACCTCTTCTTCTGTGACGTCATCAACCACGACCACTCCCGCCACTTCCCCACCTCAGCAATCCCTTCCCACCCCTCAGAGCTCCCCGCAAGGTTCCAGACCTTCCACGTCCGGTTCTTCGACCCCGCAGAGTGTCAAAACTTCCTTCTCAAATGCCGGAAGCCCTCAGAGTCCAAAACCATGTCACGTGACAGGCGTTCCTCAAAGTCCCAAGTTGGCGTCGGTCCAAGGGACGAGTGGACCTCCGCCAAGTCCGAAGACAGTTCGACCGACCACTTTTTTAGAAGAAAAGATCGGTGGACCGAAGAGCCCCAAACTCATTCCACGACCTCCGACCACGGCACCAATCCCGCACATCCACACATCGTCGTTTCTGTTGGACAAAAATCCGCCACCTCCACCCCCGCGGATATTCAAGGAAACGCCCCATCATCGACAGCACAGACATTCCCATCAGGAAGAGACGATGCCCCAACTCAAGGAACCGGCCTTTGCCCAGGACAGCACCAGGTGAGCTTCTAAATTTAATTATATCTGCTAAAATATTAGAGTAGGTAGGTAAACAAATTATTGTTCGAAATAATTTTCGCAAACACTGATGGTCTCAGTTTTAACCTTGAAATATGGTTAACTGTAAACTCTCTTGCAATGTACAATCAGTTCCAGGATTAACCACTTCTTTTTTAACTCTCTCTCTCCCTCCCTCCCTCTTGACCTTGCCTTAGCCCATAAGCACACTCATAAAAGAAGATATCTAACCAAAATCTCAACCTTTCCAGACTGGGCCCAGAACGGCAGAGCCGATCCGCTTCCCTGTCCCACATCCTGATGAGCCATCGCGGCTCGGACGCTAACGTGCAACACTTCCCCATCCGGAAACGGAGTGTGGCGGATGACGATCCCTACCTGAGCGAAGATAACGACTGTTGGAACCTCAGCGCCCACTCTTCCCGCTCCGCCTCCATTGCAACCACCAATGCGGTGAGTTCCCAAATCTTTACTATTAAGGTAGAAAACTGGCGCGAACGATCTTATTATAAGTGTTAAAGCGCCTAATCGAAAAAAGGTAGAAACACATTATCATGATAGTGTGGCTGTCCTGCACGAAATTACCTACAGTATAACGGGAAAACTTTGAACTACATCTTTCTGACTCCGCATGACGTGATGGGAGTGTGTTTCTACCTTTTGTGACGTGATGGTAGTGAAGTAAAAGGGCTTAAGAAAAAACCCCTAAATTCGATACATAATGGAGACTCCAAAGAACTTCGGGTCGGGTCTGCTGGACATATATCTAAACAAATGAAAGAATCTTTATTCCAAGTCAAAGAAATTATCGAATTCTCTCTCAACTCTTTCCAGCTCTACGCGGGTCGTAGGTCCATTGGCTGCTGTGAAGGTGAGAGTGCCGCACGACAAGCCACGCCACGAGCCAGCTTCCAACAGGACTCCCCTCAGCACTCCAGTAAGGCGGGAGTCGTCATCACGTCATTTCGAAAGTCACAAAGAAGGTAAGACCTTTTTTCATAGGTTCCGCCCGTTTACCTAAATCCTTTCAGTTTGCATTCTTCTTTCAGTAGGTTTAGTTAATCAGAGAACGAACATTTCTTCTTTTTCGATGAGGAAAAGAAAAATGGAAGATGAAGTGTGTGAGATGGATAAAGCGGGGAAAATGGCAAAAATAATAACCCCCAGAATTTAGCCTCGAGAGGGTAAAATACGAGAAGGGAGGCTATTCACCGAATATTTACTGTCGTTTGGAACCGATAGATAGAAATAATAGAATAGAATTACAATACGAGTAAACCCTATTTACACTACCGGAACGAGACTGAAATGTCCCTTTATTCCCGCAGTATAAACAGTTCTTTTACTCCAGCAGTAGGCTGATGTCGATCGAAATCGCCTGAAACCCAGAATAAGCACGTGTTCGACCAAGATCGCCTTACCATATTATTGTGAACGTTGAGTAAAAGTGTGTCCAAACATCCTCTCTCACCCACTTTCTCATTTTCAGACGAAGAAGACAAAAATCTCGGCCTCATCAAGGAGTCCTCAGGACACGGGTCTCAATCCCCAGGGACACAACACCGTAAGATCAGCATTCGAGTGGACAAGCCTCAGGAAACCAGTGGCTCCTCTACCAACTTGAATGTGCCCAGTAATAACATCGCTGGATCTTCGAGCAATGAAACGCTGACGGGATCCACCAGTGGTAAGTTTCCGTATTGGTATATATGTATTGCTATATTGCTGACAATGTTTTCGGGTAATCAAGTAATTATTGAACAAGTGGTGATGGGTAATTTTCAAATTAAATTGATTCTAAGGACAAGGAAAACCTAGACCGTTAACAAATGGAGTGTACTTGAAGCCATGTGATAATTGTGATACCTATGTTCCAATCCACTCGACCCCATTTCAACAAAATGGGTCCTCTATTTGACTTGTTTTAACGAGGAATGATTTTCTGATGCAATCTACTTTCTTCGCAGAAATCACCGTCCTCAGTGGTCCATCTAGTCCAGGAAATATCAGCCAGCGTACCTTGGTAGGCCAGGATCCAATGGGACTTAGTAGCTCCGACACGGGGCAAATGCACGAAGAGGAGTTTAAATCTACTGTTCCTAGTACCACAACCACTACGTCACCATCTGGAGCGACCTCTTCTTCTGTGACGTCATCAACCACGACCACTCCCGCCACGTCAACTACCTATGCCGGGAGCTCAGAGAGACAACCCTTGGGAAAAATAGGAATTTTGTCCCTCTGATTTCTATCCCTAACCTGAAATTGAACATTGCGCCTTCCAGTGAGATTGCTTAAGCCGGCTAGGTTGCCAGCCTATGGTTCATCCATTTGAATATGGCAGCAAGGATTCATCTAAAAAGTAGGCTACGTTGCCAAACGTGTCAAAGGTTCAACGCAGGATCCAATGGGACTTAGTAGCTCCGACACAGGGCAAATGCACGAAGAGGAGTTTAAACCTACTGTTCCTAGTACCACAACCACCACGTCACCATCTGGAGCGACCTCTTCTTCTGTGACGTCATCAACCACGACCACTCCCGCCACTTCCCCACCTCAGCAATCCCTTCCCACCCCTCAGAGCTCCCCGCAAGGTTCCCGACCTTCCACGTCCGGTTCTTCGACCCCGCAGAGTGTCAAAACGTCCTTCTCAAGTGCCGGAAGCCCTCAGAGTCCAAAACCATGTCACGTGACAGGCGTTCCTCAAAGTCCCAAGTTGGCGTCGGTCCAAGGGACGAGTGGACCTCCGCCAAGTCCGAAGACAGTTCGACCGACCACTTTTTTAGAAGAAAAGATCGGTGGACCGAAGAGCCCCAAACTCATTCCACGACCTCCGACCACGGCACCAATCCCGCACATCCACACATCGTCGTTTCTGTTGGACAAGAATCCGCCACCTCCACCCCCGCGGATATTCAAGGAAACGCCCCATCATCGACAGCACAGACATTCCCATCAGGAAGAAACGATGCCCCAACTCAAGGAACCGGCCTTTGCCCAGGACAGCACCAGGTGAGCTTCTAAATTTAATTATATCTGCTAAAATATTAGAGTAGGTAGGTATAAACAAATTATTGTTCGAAATAATTTTCGCAAACACTGATGGTCTTAGTTTTAACCTTGAAATATGGTTAACTGTAAACTCTCTTGCAATGTACAATCAGTTCCAGGATTAACCACTTCTTTTTTAACTCTCTCTCTCTCTCTCTCCCTCCCTCCCTCCCTCCCTCTTCACCTTGCCTTAGCCCATAAGTACGCTCATAAAAGAAGATATCTAACCAAAATCTCAACTTTTCTAGACTGGGCCCAGAACGGCAGAGCCGATCCGCCTCCCTGTCCCACATCCTGATGAGTCATCGCGGCTCGGACGCTAACGTTCAACACTTCCCCATCCGGAAACGGAGTGTGGCGGATGACGATCCCTACCTGAGCGAAGATAACGACTGTTGGAACCTCAGCGCCCACTCACCTTGCCTTAGCCCATAAGCACGCTCATAAAAGAAGATATCTAACCAAAATCTCAACTTTTCTAGACTGGGTCCAGAACGGCAGAGCCGATCCGCCTCCCTGTCCCACATCCTGATGAGTCATCGCGGCTCGGACGCTAACGTGCAACACTTCCCCATCCGGAAACGGAGTGTGGCGGATGACGGGTTTTCTTTCTTTTAGTACTTATTCGCAAATGTAATAGAAAGTCGTGTGATGTTCACACCAGATTTTTTTTATATATAGTTAAAATAAATTAGTTTAATTCAAAAGTAATCCTGGGGTTTAACCACTTCTTTATAGTCTCTCAAAACCTAAAATAAATGTACGTTTGAAAAAGAAGATACATAGCTATATTGTTTTGCACAAAGCTTATGGTAAGTACCTGAGATCAATGTGATTTCTCAAGAAATTGAGAAATCACAAAGAAGATACATAGTAGTTTATCTAACAAAATCTCAACTTTTCCAGATTGGGCCCAGAACGGCAGAGCCGATTCGCCTCCCTGTCCCACATCCTGATGAGTCGTCGCGGCTCTGATGCTAACGTTCAACATTTCCCCATCCGGAATCGCAGCGTGGCGGGTGACGATCCCTACCTGAGCGAAGATAAAGACTGCTGGAACCTCAGCGCCCACTCTTCCCGCTCCGCCTCCATCGCAACCACTAATGCGGTGAGTCTCAAATCTTTACTAGAAACATTGCCGCGAACGACCTTACTATGTATAAGTAGTGTTCAAGCGCCTAATCGAATAAAAGGTAGAAACACACTATCATCAAGTCGCGTCACGTCACGTGATATAGTGTGGCTGTACTGAACCATATTACCTACAATATTATGGAAAGACTTTTTTTTTTTTTTAAGATGAGTGTTTCACCGCCGTTTTTATTTCGTAGCGATGAAATAACTGTTACATTGGACGCTTGTGGTCTGTGTCGTAGCATGCCCATCCCGTAGTATGCCTCTTATCAGATGGGCGAGAAGAGACACAATACTTCCCATTTAGGTGCTGGGTCAACACGGGAACACCAGAAAGTAACCCGTTGAAATATTTGCAATCGAAAAACGAGTACAAATTTTTGTCGATGGTGGGATTCGAACCCGGGACCTTCTGCATGGCAAGCAAGCGCGTTACCACTGGACCAACCGATCATGATTTCACGTGACGTGACGGGTGACGTGATGGTAGTGTGGTTCTACCTTTAGGCTGCTCCCAGGTGTTTGGCTAAAAAAGTATAATAAAAAAGTCTGTATATTCCAAACACATAGTCCAAAAAAACTTCGATTTTGCGAGACATTGGTCTAATGAAATCCTAATCAAATAAATTAACCAATCCTTTCTCTCCGCTCTTTCCAGCTCTACTCGGGTCGTAGGTCCATTGGCTGCTGTGAAGGTGAGAGTGCCGCCCGACAGACTACGCCACGGGCCAGCTTCCAGCAGGATTCGCCTCAACACTCCAGCAAGGCGGGAGTCGTCTTCACGTCATTTCGGAAGTCACAAAGAAGGTAAGTCGTTTTATCCGTCATTCGATCCGTCTATCTCTGGCCTTCTTTCACCCCAATTGAAGAACAAAAATTCGTCCATTTTCAGTCTGGAAAAGAGAACAAGCTGGGTCCGTCCCTCCGGGAATTTTTTAGCCCGTAGTTTAGTCGATCGTGATTAAAGAAAATCAGTACTTCTGTACTTACCTAATTTGTTTAATATTCAGTTTATTATTATTCTTGATTTGATTTTTCGATTTTACTTTCATGTAATGATTTAAAATCAAGACTAGAGCCCGTTCTCCCTTTATTCCCAATATAAGGTTCAAGTCACCCATCCATTTATTGGCCTTGCTCGGCGTAGCTTAACATAGGTAACGCTAAAACCGGTCTTAAATGATCGACTGAAGTGTTATCCAAAACTTTCTCGCTTTGAGTTCATAGGTCGTCGCGAAAAATTTCAAGATCAGAGCTCATTTGTGTGGGAAAATGTGAAAAAAATCCCCCAAAAACTAGTTTTCTTGGTTTTTTGGCTTTATGGTTTTCTGGACAAAATTTACACCACCATTTTCGTGTTCCTGGTAAAAAGACCTTTAATTTGATATATACCTAGGTCGACCAGGTTTGGATAAGTCCTTCTATGGGAACAGACCGACAGACATGAGGAGCTCAACATGCCTGGGACCAATTGGGACAACTGCGGCAACATCGGATCGATGAAACGCCCTATATCATATCATGTATGTATGTATGTATGTATGTATGTAGTATGTATGTATGTATGTATGTATGTATGTATGTATGTATGTATGTATGTATGTATGTATGTATGTATGTATGTAACAAATTTCGAGATCAGAGCTCATTTGTGTAAGAAAATGTGAAAAAAATCTCGCAAAAACCAGTTTTTTGTTTTTTTTGCCTTTATGGTTTTCTGGACAAAATTTGCACCACCATTTTCGTGATCCTGGTAAAAAGACCTTTAATTTGATATATAGGTCGACCAGGTTTGGATAAGTCCTTCTATGGGGACAGACAGACAGACAGGGCACTGGTTTTGCGGCCAGTTACACTGTCAACCTCCAATGACTGCACCCAGTAGTCCATGGACTAAGTGAATACAGCCAGTGACATGGAGAGCCCGGTTTTAAACAATTCAGAGCACAATTTCGTCTCTCTTCAAAAATCTTCAAACATGGCGTACTTTGAAAACATAACGGATAATGTACCCCAGGTCTCAAAGAGAACAATTGCGGTATTATAGGATTGCTTTTTTCTTCAGTCCCTTTTTAAAAGGTTTCAATTCAACTTCTAATTTTCAAGCCTACTTCTGATTTTCTCCACCAGAAGCAGCACGTCCACGGCTGCCACAGCTTTTGCCATCGCCACGAGCGCCTCCAGCAACCCCCGCGACATGTCAGTCAGTAACTCAATTTCTTACTTCCTTAGTCTTCTTTGCAGTCATTGTGTCAAAACTCCATTTGATATTTCCTTGTAGATTTTGTGTTGTCTTCATTAGGCAGGGTCCACACGTAACAGTTTTGCTTGATAAATCTAGTTTGACATCTACCTAGTCCATTATGTGTGGATAATAATCACATTGTGTACCAAACAGATCATTTTGAGAGAGCGAATTTCTTGAAAGGCCATATTGTATTTCCCTTTCTCATATTGGCGGCCTGGCGGAAACCCGCCAGGCCATTCTCATATTGAACAAAAATTGTATTAGCCAAACACAAATTAAACAACAAGTTATTTACTTGTCATGCAAAATTGCAAACTGTCAAGTAAACTGTTACGTGTGGCCTCTGTTTATTTTTGCCCGGGACTAAAGTTAGATAGGTATGTCTTTATTTTATGGGATGAAAGCAAACAGTACCACCAACCACCTACACATCTGTTAATTCCAAAATAATTTTGAGCTTTACATCAATGCTAACATTGCTAACAACTCAAAAGCTACCTATAGTTAACTTTTTTTTTTCCGATAAGGCGCTTTAACACTTATGTATATGTTAAGGTCGTTCGCGCCGGTTAGTTAACTTTAACTGTGAACAGACAAAAGCTGACTGGGACCCAGAGGCTATATTATTTGATGTTTTTATTATTATTACTAGCTGAATTCCGTCGCTTCGCTCCGGAATCCCGCTAGTTCATCCCGGGGCATGGCCAAACTTGTGGAAAAGGCATGGCCGAACTTGTAGTTATCAAACTAAAAACATAAACGAAACTCAAATATTAGGCGAGCGAGGAAAAGTTTTCTCTCCCGCAGTCTCTGCACTCTGTGTATTTCTTATGGAGATTTCAGCGATCAAAAATTGATCATATCTCAGGATCGGTGTAGATTTTCGCAAAATCCTTTCTTATTGCACACCCAGACCATAAAAGGAATATTCCTACCAAATTTAAGCTTTCTAGGTGTTGTGGTTCTCGAGATAGAACGATCAGTGTGTGAACTATGAAATGTGAATGAGTGAATGGATCTCGTTCTTATAATATAAGACTAGCTGAATTCCGTCGCTTCGCTCCGGAAGCCCGCTAGTTCATCCCGAGGCATGGCCAAACTTCTGGAAAAGGCATGGCCGAACTTGTATTTATCAAACAAAAAAAACATAAACGAAACTCAAATATTAGGCGAGCAAGGAAAAGTTTTCTCTCCCGCAGTCTCTGCACTCCGTGTATTTCTTATGGTGATTTTAGCGATCAAAAATTGATCATATCTCAGGATCGAGACTAGAGCCCGTTCGCCCTTTACTCCCAATATAATGTTGAAGTCACCCATCCATTTATTGGCCTTGCTCGGCGTAGCCCAACACAGGTGACGCTAAAACCGGTCTTAATTATCGACTGAAGTGTTATCTAAAACTTTCTCGCTTTGAGTTCATAGGTCGTCGCGACAAATTTCAAGATCAGAGCTCATTTGTGTGAGAAAATGTGAAAAAATCTCCCAAAAAAGATTTTTTTTCTGGACAAAATTTGCAGCACCACTTTCGTGTTCCTGGTAAAAAGACCTTTAATTTGATATATAGGTTTGGGTAAGTCCTTCTATGGGGATAGACAGACAGACAGTCGACACCGAAGCGAATACAATAGCCCGTCCCTTATACCTTTTATTATTACTATCGTAATAATAAAGGAAGGACGGGCTAAAAAATATATTCAGTGGATGTACCAACGCAACGTCCCAAATATTTTGTACCTGTCGTCAGGTCTATCTCATAGTGAGTGACTAGCCTAACATATCGCGTGATCAAACCAGGAAAGTAATGTAACTGTCCGATTTTTTCTCTATTTTTTCTGTATCCACTAGAATCTCTTGATGATCCATGATATATTTGCAATGTATAATATTACTTATTATGACATCACTAATTACAATAAAGGTTTCTCTGGTACATAGCAAAAATTTGACATCATAGGTTTATTGACATGTTAACGAAGGCCAATCACACCGTATGGAAGATAAAATTGCCAGACTATGTGCCTATATGTCACTCTAAGGCCAGCCACTCACTATAAGGTAGACCTGACACCTGACAGGCACACACACTATCAGGTGTACCTGTCGTCAGGTCTATCTCATAGTGAGTGACTAGCCTAACATATCGCGTGATCAAACCAGGAAAGTAATGTAACTGTCCGATTTTTTCTCTATTTTTTCTGTATCCACTAGAATCTCTTGATGATCCATGATATATTTGCAATGTATAATATTACTTATTATGACATCACTAATTACAATCATGCATGTATTTTCCAAAATTGTTTGACCAATCATTTTTCTTCCCCCTATATAACTTACCTTCTGTAATTCTTTAATTAAGTTTGTGTCGATTAAATTGTATTATTATCATATTTTATTGTTAAGGTTATGGGAAAATTATGGGGAACTGCAAAGTTTTTCTGCTCTATTCGAGTCTTAAATTTTTTTTCTTTTTTAACAGTAACTTACGAATACGAGTACATATTATGTGAGCACTCCCAAGATCATGTTTTGACCCATGTATTAGACGCTCTGCCTCCATCGCAACCACCAATGCGGTGAGTTCCCAGATTTTTACTATTAAGGTAGAAAACTGGCGCGAACGATCTTATTATAAGTGTTAAAGCGCCTAATCAAAAAAAAAGGTAGAAACACATTATCATGATAGTAGTGTGGCTGTCCTGCACGAAATTACCTACAGTATAACGGGAAAACTTTGAACTACATCTTTCTGACTCCTCATGACTTCACGTGACGTGATGGTAGTGTGTTTCTACCTTTTGTGACGTGATGGTAGTGTGTTAACAAGTAAAAAGGCTTAAGAAAAACCCCTATATTCGATACATAATGGAGAGTCCAAAGAACTTCGGGTCGGGTCTGCTGGACATTTATCCCAACAAATAAAAGAATCTTTATTGCAAGTCAAAGAAATTAACGAATTCTCTCTCAACTCTTTCCAGCTCTACGCGGGTCGTAGGTCCATTGGCTGCTGTGAAGGTGAGAGTGTTCACGTGACGTGATGGTAGTGTGTTTCTACCTTTTGTGACGTGATGGTAGTGTGTTAACAAGCAAAAGGCTTAAGAAAAAACACCTAAATTCGATACATAATGGAGAGTCCAAAGAACTTCGGGTCGGGTGTGCCGGACATTGATCCCAAGAAATCTTAATCAAGGGTCGGGTCTACTGGACATTTATCCCAACATCAGGGTGGATAAAAACTAAGGTCCAAATAGCGATTATACGGGCAGTGTCCCTGAGGCTGCGAGGGACCCGGTACAAGGCCAGAAGTTTGAACTTGGAAGATGGAGCAGGGGTTCCCTAGTGTGATGTTTTCTGGAGATGTTTCTTTTTTTTATGAAAAATAAAATCCCTTTCCTTTTTACTCATAATATAGTAAAAAAAAATCTTTATTCCAAGTCAAAGAAATTAACGAATTCTCTCTCAACTCTTTCCAGCTCTACGCGGGTCGTAGGTCCATTGGCTGCTGTGAAGGTGAGAGTGCCGCCCGACAAGCCACGCCACGAGCCAGCTTCCAACAGGACTCCCCTCAGCACTCCAGTAAGGCGGGAGTCGTCATCACGTCATTTCGAAAGTCACAAAGAAGGTAAGACCTTTTTTCATAGGTTCCGCCCGTTTACCTAAATCCTTTCAGTTTGCATTCTTCTTTCAGTAGGTTTAGTTAATCAGAGAACGAACATTTCTTCTTTTTCGATGAGGAAAAGAGAAAAATGGAAGATGAAGTGTGTGAGATGGATAAAGCGGGGAAAATGGCCAAAAATAATAAACCCCAGAATTTAGCCTAGAGAGGGTAAAATACGAGAAGGGAGGCTATCCACCGAATATTTACTGTCGTTTGGAACCGATAGATAGAAATCGTTGCTCTGATCCAGACCAAGTCGGGAGGAATTAATTTTCGCTCAGATCTCTCAATTATTTTGTCTCAAAGAGAACAATTGCGGTATTATAGGATTGCTCTTTTCTTCAGTCCCTTTTTAAAAGGTTTCAATTCAACTTCTAATTTTCAAGCCTACTTCTGATTTTCTCCACCAGAAGCAGCACGTCCACGGCTGCCACAGCTTTTGCCATCGCCACGAGCGCCTCCAGCAACCCCCGCGACATTTCCCCAGTGGAGGAGGTACGGAATAAGAGAAAGGAAAGTGTCCTCTCCACAGCCACGACGATGCGAGTGCTCAACGTACTTCGACACTGGATCAGCAAACATACTCAGGTACTTTAAAGCTGTGTCCATACATAGTCGACACCGTCGTTCGACGCTGTGAATCTATGTTGGCAGTGAACGGTTTCAGTCGACGTCGATCGACGGAGTCGACTATGTGTTAACACAGATTATCCGTTTTTTTCCAAGAGGTTTGATAGAGGGAACTGGAACTTCCGAGTCTGAGGTACAAGTATTGCGAAATCGAAGAGGGAAGAAGGAGAGGATAGGAGAAGACTGTAATTCAAGCTTATTTAGATAGTTTCCTTGGAAGGTAGTGCACCTACCTTGTTAGTCTTGATCGATTTGGGAACGATAAGCTCTTGTTGTTACAGTACCCTCTATGAAGTCTCTTCCAAAAATGATTAGAAAAAAATCAGGCTTTAACCTTCAGGCTCTAACCTTCAAACTTGTAACCATCAATCAGGCTCTAAACTTCAACCTTCATGCAGTGTGATTAAAACTCTATAATATATTCCACAGGATTTCATTCAGGACAAAGAGCTGCGCTACATGACCCTGGAGTTCCTGGAGGAAATAGTATGCACACCGAACCTGCTACCCGCGGAATACAAGGCGGCTACACAACTGACACGGATGCTTACCAAGGAAGAGTGCACCAAGCACGAAACCAATCTTCAGGATCTGCTTGCACCGCCACAGGTATTTGGTTGTTGGTAGAGAAACTACCTATAGAGAAGAAGAGAAAGGAGACCGAAAGGAAGGTTGTTGTTGTTGTGTTAGCTTTTGCCGAATGGTGGTGGCAGAATACAGAAAAGATATTTTTTTAATATCAGCCATACACCGGTATGATGGTCTCTAGCCATGTTTAACTGGCACGTCCTAAACCCACAGTCAACCATCGTGAGGTCTGGTGCTTCTTCTTTAAAAGCAGATAGAACCCTTTGAAAAACTGCCAGCTAGCTAGGCTGGTTAGGGTTAGCTGTCTTGTTGTTGTGTTAGCGGCTTTAGCTTTTGCCGAATGGTGGTGGCAGAATACAGAAAAGATATTTTTTTTTTAATATCAGCCATACACCGGTATGATGGTCTCTAGCCATGTTTAACTGGCACGTCCTAAACCCACAGTCAGCCATCGTGAGGTCTAGTGCTTCTTCTTTAAAATCAGATAGAACCCTTTGAAAAACTGCCAGCTAGCTAGGCTGGTTAGGGTTAGCTGTTGTTGTGTTAGCGGCTTTAGCTTTTGCCGAATGGTGGTGGCAGAATAGAGAAAAGATATTTTTTTAATATCAGCCATACACCGGTATGATGGTCTCTAGCCATGTTTAACTGGCACGTCCTAAACCCACAGTCAGCCATCGTGAGGTCTAGTGCTTCTTCTTTAAAATCAGATAGAACCCTTTGAAAAACTGCCAGCTAGCTAGGCTGGTTAGGGTTAGCTGTTTTCCTCCCTGTTTATAGTCCCACAGCCAGGCTAGGAGGACTCTACTCTCCAACGAAACGAAGGTGGAAAGATAAGGAGGAGTTACAAAGTTACCAAGTCTTCAATCAAGTTTTCAATGGGATTGTTTTGTTCCTGAGTTTCACATACAAAGAGGCACCTCTCCACCAAAACGAAGGTGGAAATATAAGGAGGAGTTACAAAGTTACCAAGTCTTCAATCAAGTTTTCAATGGGATTGTTTTGTTCCTGAGTTTCACATACAAAGAGGCACCAGAAACGGCAGAACATATCATGTGCGAATGTGGTGCTGCCTCTCACAATCGACTGCTTTACTTCTCAAGGATGATCTTAACACCTGTAGAAGTCAAAGAAATCAGTCCTAACAGAACCCTGACCTTCGTAAGAAGTCTAGGGCTCTTCTAGATACCTAAAGGGAAAGTCACAAAAGATCTAACCAGGTCGCAGTGACACAGGGCCTTTCTTACAGCCGATGGCCCTAATTATACCCATACCAATTTATAGACACTGTTATAAATGTTTCCTTCACAGGTTGCTAATAAGGAGAACATAGAGACCTTATCCGCTCTTGAAATCGCTGAGCAGATGACCTACATCGACTACCACATTTTCAAGTCGATCCGATCTGAAGAGTTCCTTGGACAGGCGTGGCTCAAGAGTGAAAAGTTGACCAAAGCCCCGCACATTGTTCTGTTTACGCAACGCTTTAATACGGTGAGTAACCGGCCCTCTACTCTCCACCGAAACGAAGGTGGAAAGATAAGGAGGAGTTACAAAGTTACCAAGTCTTCAATCAAGTTTTTAATGGGATTGTTTTGTTCCTGAGTTTCACAGACAAAGAGGCACCAGAAACGGCAGAACACATCATGTGCGAATGTGGTGCTGCCTCTCACAATCAACTGCTTTACTTCTCAAGGATGATCTTAACACCTATAGAAGTCAAAGAAATCAGTCCTAAAAGAACCCTGACCTTCCTAAGAAGTCTAGGGCTCTTCTAGATACCTAAAGGGAAAGTCACAAAAGATCTAACCAGGTCGCAGTGACGCAGGGCCTTTCTTACAGCCGATGGCCCTAATTATACCCATACCAATTTATAGACACTGTTATAAATATTTCCTTCACAGGTTGCTAATAAGGAGAACATAGAGACCTTATCCGCTCTTGAAATCGCCGAGCAGATGACCTACATCGACTACCACATTAATTATACCCATACCAATTTATAGACATTGTTATAAATGTTTCCTTCACAGGTTGCTAATAAGGAGAACATAGAGACCTTATCCGCTCTTGAAATCGCCGAGCAGATGACCTACATCGACTACCACATTTTCAAGTCGATCCGATCTGAAGAGTTCCTTGGGCAGGCGTGGCTCAAGAGTGAAAAGTTGACCAAAGCCCCGCACATTGTTCTGTTTACGCAACGCTTTAATACGGTGAGTAACCGGCCCTGGGTATGCTACTACTTAGCCGTGCTAAATATGTACAAAATTCTGTAGCATCTTTCTGCAGTGCTGGCTTGTTGATTAAAGGAACGATTGAAAAGTGAAAACCTTTGTTTCATTTTAAGTAGTTCCTCCATAAACCAACCTCAGTGGTGTAGTGGTTAGCGCGGTGGACTTCGGATCTGGAGGTTGGTGGTTCGAGTCCAAGTCAAGTCATAAAATAACAAAATTCTGTAGCATCTTTCTGTAGTGCTGGCTTGTTGATTAAAGGAACGATTGAAAAGTGAAAACCTTTGCTTCATTTTAAGTAGTTCCTCCATAAACCCCTTTTTGGGCAATTAAAAACGGGTACCCGCTGGCTTTCGCCTCAACCCCCCAAGCAGTCGAGTGGATTGGAACACATCACATGCTTTCATATACACTCCATTTATCAAGTTTACCTCGCTGTTGGCATAAATGAAAGAAAATTTGAGGTGAAAATGCCCAAAAACCATGAAACTCTTTTTCGTGTTAATATAGGCCGGGTGGCGCTTCGAACTCTTGACGTTGCAGCGCTTGATTTAATTTGGATAAACCATTTTACTGATGATAAAACCTTTCCTTCAGGTAATTTATAATGGTCATTGATAAAACTTATTTTGGTAAAACAACAATGGAAATGTCTCATAAAAACACCTCAAAAAAAAAAAAAAAAAAAAAAAAAAAAAAAAAAAAAAAAAAAAAAAAAAAAAAAGAAACTAATAGAAAAAAAAAGTAATCAAGGTATTTATATGGCTATATCTGAAAAATATGTTCCCTATAATAGGTCAAAATATACAAGACCTTGTTTAGACTGCCGGTTTAAAGGGATTATTTAGTCTCATTCGAGCATATTCTATTTTACCGCATTCCTCCAGATGTCCAAACTAGTCGCCAACGAGATTCTCAACCGGTCCAATTTGTCGCAACGGGTACACGTCATAGAGAAGTGGATAGCGGTGGCGGATATCTTGAAATGTTTGAACAACTTCAATGGCGTCCTGACGATCATTTCCGCCATGAATAACTCGAGTGTGTTCCGCCTCAAGAAGACCTGGGACAAGGTGTCGAAAACGGTAAGGCCAGCCACTCTCTATCAGGTTCAGGTAGACCTGACCTTTTCAGGTCTACCTGATAGGCCAGCCATTCACTATCAGGTACTAGGTAGGTCTAACAGGCCTGACAGGACTAATCAGATGTACCTGATGGTGAGTGGCTGGCCTAAGGAAACGAAATATGAACAGTTTGTACGGATAACTACAAACGCCGACCCCTTTTGGAATGGAGAAAATCGAAGATATCGAATAGGTCATACGTAACCTTACGCCATCGCCAGCAGTAGAGGAAGTAATGCCAAAGTTCAAGACAGTATTTCATACATTCCTTTGGAAATAAAAGTTAGTTGGGCCTTCAGGAGCAAACCATTTTCTTCTATTCTACTTTTATTTAATTTATTTTCTCATTTTTCTAACGGTTAGGTATATTAGAAAGATAAGAATCCAATCTATTCAATATTCCACTTTTTCAGACCAAGCAAACGTACGACGAACTCCGCCAAGTGGTGGACGCCGAGGAGAATTTTCACAATTTCAAGTCCAAACTGCAACACTGCGATCCACCCTGCATCCCCTATCTGGGCATGTACCTCACCGAGTTTGCAAGACTGGACGAAGAGTATCCCACTTTTACGAAGGAGGGAGAAACCAATCTGGTGAACTTCACCAAAATCCGGCGGGTAAGTGTGGAACTAATGTAGACATTGGTTTTGGATGTGGATCTTGTTGTGTATGATGGTGGTTTCGAACCAGTGTATTTCGGTTTTCCAATATCCAATATTGGCTAGAGTGAATTGATTCAATCCTTAGTCTTGATTTTCACTCTGGCTTAATTCTCAGTAGCCCCCGATGTGTAACGTCTCTCAAACAAAATAAATTCGTTCCAATGTTCTATTTTCAAAGTGATCTTTTCTTACTACATTAGAACTCCAACTCAACAGATCTCGACATGGTCCTATGAGCTTCTTGCTTACCGTGATATGTTTTTGGAAACTTTAATTGTTGGCCTACACTGCAGGACTACAAGGCGACATGGTCCTATGAGCTTCTTGCTTACCGTGATATGTTTTTGGAAACTTTAATTGTTGGCCTACACTGCAGGACTACAAGGAGGAATACCCTGATAAAGCCCACAAAGTGGGTAAAACTCGAGTCGGATGAGAGTCAACAATTTGTTCAGGATAAAATTCGGTCCAGGCGGGAAGCTAACCCACGACCTAGCGCTTACAAGAAAGATGCCCTTCCACCAAAGCTAACTAGGCAGGATAAATTTTGCTTCATATGTAGGTATATGTTCTGTTCTGCTGTGAGCCTCCTAAAAGTCTCAAGGATATTTTTGAAAGGGATGAATCTCGTGAAATTCTGAGGTCTTTTTCTTCTTTCTTGTATCGTCACCATAATATTCTCTCCTTACAGATGGCCAATACTATTCGAGACATCACCCGATATCAGAACACGCCATACAAGATCGAATACAACCCCAAGGTTGCCAACTACATCCTGGACACCTCTTGGATCATCGAAGACGAAGACGTGCTTCATCAGAAGTCAATGGAGATCGAACCCAGGACCACGGGACGGCCAAGCTGTGCTCAGCTGCCCAATCTTCCGCTCAGTTCGCGCTAAAGAGAAAGCGACCGGTAGGCCACTCATGATAATTATTGTCATAAATGACTGACGTGGCACGAAAAGTGTAAATTCAAAATCAGCACCATCGAAGCATTACTTGTGATTGACTTGGACTTTCATTAATATAGAATAGAATAGAAAATACCTTATTTATCCTGCTCGAATGAGAGAGTTATGAATCTCATGGAATTTTGAGGTCTCCTTCTTTCTTGTATCTTTACCATAATATTCTCTCCTTACAGATGGCCAATACTATTCGAGACATCACCCAATATCAGAACACGCCATACAAGATCGAATACAACCCAAAGGTTGCCAACTACATTTTGGACACCTCTTGGATCATCGAAGATGAAGATGTGCTACATCAGAAGTCAATGGAGATCGAACCCAGGACCACGGGACGGCCGAGCTGTGCTCAGCTGCCCAATCTTCCGCTCAGTTCGCGCTAAAGAGAAAGCGACCGGTAGGCCACTCATGTTACGATTGAAAAGTTCCCATTCCAAAGAAAAAAACATGTATAAAAAGGTGTTTATTTTGCATTATTATGTTTTGCGAGTTATAATCATTGTCATAAATGACTGACGTGGCACGAAAAGTGTAAATTCAAAATCAGCACCATCGAAGCATTACTTGTGATTGACTTGGACTTTTAAGTTCATTTTTGAAACTGAAAACGACTGAAATTCTCATCTGAGCCCGGCAGAGACTATAAGCAGTTTTGCAACAGAGCTGCGGTAAATCTGTTCGTCAGTCTTCTATGAACAGAGCTTTTCACAGTTAACTGCTAAGTCCCGGCTCCCTTGAGAAGCCCAGGCTCGGGGCAAGTAGGACCGAATAAAACTCCCCTCTAAACGGCCGGCGGCCGTAGCTATAGATCATAACGTGAGTGGCCGACCCAGGTTGAAAAGTAGCATCAAAGTACCTACTTTGTATTATTACGGAACGTTTTTGATCTCGAAGTTCAAATCAGACTCCATCGATTATATTGGATTAGAAATCCATATTAGGTAACTTTTTTTCCTCTCTTAGTGACAGATCTCGATGGCATTTTACTCCTTTTTACTTTCCTCATCCTATAGTAGAGATAGGATCACACGATGTGGCAGAGCGACATATACTATGGCAATTTACCACGTTACCATGTTGTAGTAGCAGCAGCAGCAGTGGAATACTGCTCCTCTCCACACTCCCTCTCTGTCTTTAACTCCAGGAAGGAGGCAACCATGGTTGGACTTGTCCAGAGATCAAATGGTGTTAGGCTGGTGGGGTTTGCCGGGCAGTTGAAAAGATGGTTGGTGTCATGTGGGGCTCCGGAACATAGTGGACACTCCATTGTTACCATTGAAGTTTTCAAAGGTACAAACGAAGGTTTCTCTGTTACATAGCAAAAATTTGACACCATAGGTTTATGGGCATATTAACGAAGGCCAATCACACGGTATGGAAGAGAAAATTGCCAGACTATGTGCCTATATGTCACTCTAAGGCCAGCCACTCACTATAAGGTAGACCTGACACCTGACAGGCACACACACTATCAGGTAGACCGGATCAGGTGTACCTGTCGTCAGGTCTATCTCATAGTGAGTGACTAGCCTAACATATCGCGTAATCCCACCAGGAAAGTAATGTAACTGTCCGATTTTTTCTCTATTTTTTTCTGTATCCACTAGAATCTCTTGATGATCCATGATATATTTGCAATGTATAATATTACTTATTATGACATCACTACAAATATTACAATCATGCATGTATTTTCCAAAATTATTTGACCAATCATTTTTCTTCCCCCTATATAACTTACCTTCTGTAATTCTTTAGTTAAGTTTGTGTCGATTAAATTGTATTATTATCATATTTTATTGTTAAGGTTATGGGAAAATTATGGGGAACTGCAAACTTTTTCTGCTCTATTCGAGTCTTAATTTTTTTTCTTTTTTAACAGTAACTTACGAATACGAGTACATATTATGTGAGCACTCCCAAGATCATGTTTTGACCCATGTATTAGGTTTTGACCCATGACCCATGAATATCTATTCAGGCAGAAGAGTCTGTTATCGTTTACCGAGAGGCTCGATTTTCTTCTTGTAAGTCCCAAGTAGGAATCATCAGCTTGATCTATCACTGTCATTTGAATCTTTCATTTAACTGAGATGGGAGGTAATTGTTTGTTCAAATTGGCTTACCTACTGCTACATACAAGAGACAATCCCTAACGGCTGAATTTGAACTCTTAAGGGTAGGCACCTTGTGAAACGTCGAATTTAAATTTTACTGCTTTATCCTCAGTGACAGAATTGTTCCCACAAGGCTGAATGGAGCTGAAATAAGCAGTGAATTATAAATTTACCAAGTTATACTTAAGTTGATGTTAAAAATTATTCTTTTGAGTCACTATTTTGATCACTAATGTTTTGTTATTGATATAATTTTTATGATCTAAATCTATTTTTTTGTTTACTAAATCCATTAATCTTTTGCTGTGATACTTTATTTATTTACTCTCAATATTTTCATTATAAATAATATATTATTTTATTTTTATTTCTTTTGTTTGGAAAGAAAATCCCATTTTCAATATTTTATTGTCTTTTTAAGTTTTATTGACGGACATCTTTTATTCCCCTTCTTTTTTTTAAGAAAAAAAGTTAATGTCATTGTTAGATTAAATTATTTATAGATGTTATAGTTTTAAAATTTGTTAAATATCGGTATTTTCCCCCATTACAATGTTATTGAATTTTATTTTATTTGTATTATTTTTTTCTATAATTTTTGACTCTTTACAAAATGTCCTGAAAACCGAAACATAAACAATCTTTTTATTTCCTTTTAGTGTTTTGGCATGTGAAGGGCTGCCACCTCCTGAATTCAGGTCTTTTGTTAAATTAACCAGTTAGTTACCTTTTCAAACTGACTAGTTACCAAGTGTTTACCCTGATTACTTTCACTCCTCTGTTATGGTATTTATCTTTGTCAAAACTTTTAGTCTGTAAGTTACCCCTAAAGATAAGCACACACTTGTTTACAATCTCTTGAGAATATTCTCTTGTAAGGCTGAGGTGGGAGGTGCCATTGGATCAGGTTTCCAGTCTTAGGACATCGCGTCGCAGGAGCAAATTCAATCACAATCTGATGCATGTCCAAGTACATATGTATGTAGTTACCTTGCTTGCGAATTTTTCGTGTAATGAAATGTCCAGAAGGTATTTATTTTTTAGTCGAACAATGTCACTTGCGACTAAAAATCTGAACTAGTCTACTAGGACAGAAATGTCCCAACTACAGTATTCTTTTTCTGTGGAGAGATGTGTGCTCATCTTATTTCTGCCGACCGTTTTTGCACAATGTACTGCTAAAAAGATGAAGATCTATCTACCATCTTGTGTTAAGTGAGGAACTTACCTTTAGTCTCATTTGGTGTCTTATAGGGTTTTCGGTTACATGTTGAGGGCTTCTGTCGTTAAATATCTTAGCAGGCATACAATGACGTTGAAACCCTATCAATGAGCTTATAGGACAGTGATATACTACTATCAATGATGTTGAAATGTCACATGCTCAAAAATAAATATATACCTATGTTGGTAAAAAAAAATAAAAAAAAAAAAAATAAAAAAAAAAACGAAACAGCTATCTTGCTCTCTTTAGTATTCTTCTTTCAGTAGGTTTAGTTAATCAGAGAACGAACATTTCTTCTTTTTCGATGAGGAAAAGAGAAAAGCGGAAGATGAAGTGTGTGAGATGGACAAAGCGGGGAAAATGGCAAAAAATAATAAACCCCAGAATTTAGCCTCGAGAGGGTAAAATACGAGAAGGGAGGCTATTCACCGAATATTTACTGTCGTTTGGAACCGATAGATAGAAATTTTTATTTAATTTATTTTCTTGTTTTTCTAACGGTTAGGTATATTAGAAAGATTAGAATCCAATCTATTCAATATCCCACTTTTTCAGACCAAACAAACGTACGACAAACTCCGCCAAGTGGTGGACGCCGAGGAGAAGTTTCACAATCTCAAGTCCAAACTGCAACACTGCGATCCCCCCTGCATCCCCTATCTGGGCATGTACCTCACCGAGTTGGCAACACTGGACGAAGTGTATCCCACTTTTACGAAGGAGGGAGAAACCAATCTGGTGTACTTCACCAAAATCCGGCGGGTAAGTGTGGCTTACTTCCTTAGTCTTCTTTGCAGTCATTGTGTCAAAACTCCATTTATTTTGATATTTCCTTGTAGATTTTGTGTTGTCTTCATTAGGCAGGGTCCACACGTAACAGATTTGCTTGATAAATCTAGTTTGACATCTAATACCTAGTCCGTCATGTGTGGATAATAATCACATTGTGTACCAAACAGATCATTTTGAGAGAGCGAATTTCTTGAAAGGCCATATTGTATTTCCCTTTCTCCTCCTAACCAGCCTAGCTAGCTGGCAGTTTCAAAGGGTTCTTCCTGATTTTAAAGAATAAGCACAAGTCCACAAAATGGTTGATTGTGGTTCAGGACGAGCCTATGAAACATGGCTAGAGACCATTACCCCGGTGTATGGCAGATGTAAATATTGTATGTAATGAGTGTTATCAATACAATAAATTTCGATTGAATTGAATTAAGATACAAAAAGATATGTTTTCTTTACTCTGCCAACACCATTCAGCGAAAGCTAAAGCCGCTACAACACCAACAACAACAACAACAACAACAACAACAACAACAAATGGAAGATGAAGTGTGTGAGATGGATAAAGCGGGGAAAATGGCCAAAAATAATAAACCCCAGAATTTAGCCTAGAGAGGGTAAAATACGAGAAGGGAGGCTATCCACCGAATATTTACTGTCGTTTGGAACCGATAGATAGAAATCGTTGCTCTGATCCAGACCAAGTCGGGAGGAATTAATTTTCGCTCAGATCTCTCAATTATTTTGTCTCAAAGAGAACAATTGCGGTATTATAGGATTGCTCTTTTCTTCAGTCCCTTTTTAAAAGGTTTCAATTCAACTTCTAATTTTTAAGCCTATTTCTGATTTTCTCCACCAGAAGCAGCACGTCCACGGCTGCCACAGCTTTTGCCATCGCCACGAGCGCCTCCAGCAACCCCCGCGACATTTCCCCAGTGGAGGAGGTACGGAATAAGAGAAAGGAAAGTGTCCTCTCCACAGCCACGACGATGCGAGTGCTCAACGTACTTCGACACTGGATCAGCAAACATACTCAGGTACTTTAAAGCTGTGTCCATACATAGTCGACACCGTCGTTCGACGCTGTGAATCTATGTTGGCAGTGAACGGTTTCAGTCGACGTCGATCGACGGAGTCGACTATGTGTTAACACAGATTATCGGTTTTTTTTCCAAGAGGTTTGATAGAGGGAACTGGAACTTCCGAATCTGAGGTACGAGTATTGCGAAATCGAAGAGGGAAGAAGGAGAGGATAGGAGAAGACTGTAATTCAAGCTAATTTAGCTAGTTTACTTGGAAAGTAGTGCACTTACCTTGTTAGTTTTGATCGATTTGGGAACGATAAGCTCTTGATTCGATTTGGGAACGATAAGCTCTTGTTGTTACAGTACCCTCTATGAAGTCTCTTCCAAAAATGATTAGAAAAAAATCAGGAGTAATTCAAGCTTATTTAGCTAGTTTACTTGGAAAGTAGTGCACTTACCTTGTTAGTCTTGATCGATTTGGGAACGATATTCTCTTGATTCGATTTGGGAACGATAAGCTCTTGTTGTTACAGTACCCTCTATGAAGTCTCTTCCAAAAATGATTAGAAAAAAATCAGGCTCTAACCTTCAAACTTGTAACCATCAATTAGGCTCTAAACTTCAACCTTCATGCAGTGTGATTAAAACTCTGTAATATATTCCACAGGATTTCATTCAGGACAAAGAGCTGCGCTACATGACCCTGGAGTTCCTGGAGGAAATAGTATGCACACCGAACCTGGACTTTTAAGTTCATTTTTGAAACTGAAAACGACTGAAATTCTCATCTGAGCCCGGCAGAGACTATAAGCAGTTTTGCAACAGAGCTGCGGTAAATCTGTTCGTCAGTCTTCTATAAACAGAGCTTTTCACAGTTAACTGCTAAGTCCCGGCTCCCTTGAGAAGCCCAGGCTCGGGGCAAGTAGGACCCGGCCGGCGGCCGTAGCTATAGATCATAACGTGAGTGGGCGACCCAGGTTGAAAAGTAGCATCAAAGTACTTTTTATTATTACGGAACGTTATTGATCTCAAAGTTCAAATCAGACTCCATCGATTATATTAGATTAGAAATCCATTTAGGTAACTTTTTTTTCTCTCTTAGTGACAGATCTCGATGGCATTTTACTCCTTTTTACTCGATGGCATTTTACTCCTTGTCGCTCTGCCACATCACATATACTATGGCAATTTACCACGTTACCATGTTGTTGTAGTAGCAGCAGCAGTGGAATACTGCTCCTCCCCACACTCCCTCTCTGTCTTTAATTCCAGGAACGAGGCAACCATGGCTGGACTTGTCCAGAGATCAAATGGTGTTAGGCAGGTGGGGTTTGCCGGGCAGTTGAAAAGATGGTTGGTGTCATGTGGGGCTCCGGAACATAGTGGACACTCCATTGTTACCATTGAAGTTATGTCTGAATTTTTCTAAACCCCCTTTAGCCCTCTTTGTGTATCGTTTCGGGAAACTTTCGGAAACGGAGTCGATTCCGATGATGCGCCATCTTAGATTTCCTACGGGTCCAGGCGCCATTTCCGTTTCCAAAAGGGAACCGGTTCAGAAAGTTTCCCGAAAGGAAAACACTCCTCCTCTTTGTGTATCATTTCAATCATATCAGACTTTTCATATCCATTGAATAAAGTAAATGTATAGAGTACATTGCAGGTAGGTACATAAATATATTATAATACAACATTAATCATTTTTCTTAGAGAACTAGGTATACCCGATTGACTTTTTATTGAACGAAGAAAGTTCAAGTTTTAATTTTAAACCGGCCATTTTTAGCCCGTCCTTTCTTTATTACTACAATATAGTAACAATAGTAATAACTAGTGGTTGACCCGTCCTTTGTAAGGGACCACCACACACACACACAGGGTCGCGCTACGCGCTCCCTGACACGTGTATCAGTGCAGCGTAATAGGCATAACTTTGCACCGCCGCCATTTTGAATCAGGATGGAATTTGACAATTTTAAGTAGCCTATGTCACCCCTTCTTTCTTAACAATACCCTTCTTAACAACCACAAAAAATTTCATCAAAATCGGTCGAGCCGTAGAGGACAACCTCTTTTCACGAGACAGACAGACAGACATACATATCTACAGACAGACAGACAGAAATTTTTCCAATGCCATTTTTGAATCGTGGATGCATAAGGAGTAAGAATAACTAACAATTTCACGATTCTAAGCAATGTACAGAAAAATCTACAATTTTATTTATACAGGGTGCGTCAGAAAAACACTGACAACGGCTCAGGGTAGGTAGATCTCATCATTTCCAACAAGGTTCTGTGGGTCTTTTTCCTAACTTCGGCTTCTCTACCGAGAAATGTCCAAAAAACCACCTTTGAAAAAAAAAAAAAAAAAAAAAAAAACCTGTGTCAGTTTTTAGGTCATAACTTTTTCATTTTAATAGACAAACTGTTTTTGTTAAAACCAGGAGCCAGAGAACAAAATTTTGATCCGAATAGAACTGATCTTCGATTTCCAAAGTTCAGGTTTGATGTGTTTTTCAAGCTCGAAAAAGATTTACCTTGTTATGTCCGATTTTTACGCTATGAAACACACGGTTTTTGTCCGAAGAAATTTTGGAGCACAAGTCTCCATCTTTCAGGAAAACTTGCGCTTTATTCAAGGATCAGAATGAGGCCTTTTTTGCTATAATTTTAAAGGGCCATTACGTCACTGGTTACATTGGTATATTTTAGGGGGGAATCAACCTTCATTCGTCGAAAAGAGATGTACGAGTACGTGTATTTTCCTTTCGGGAAACTGAGCACTGACTAATGGAAAATTGACCGTTGCTCCAATATAGAAACTGAATGGAGCAGTGGTCAATTTTCCAGTGGTCAGTTTCCCGAAAGGAAAATTCACCTAAGCTCAGCCTGAGTGGGACCGAGAAAACCCAGCAGCACGCGATTACCCAAATGTTCACACATCCGAATGTCAACTACGCGTAACATTGTTTAACTTCAGTGATCCATGGAGAACTGATTCATTCAATATGTTATCACCCCGCCAAACGTCCCTTCCAGTCCATATCGACCGTTCGACTGTAGTGTGGACGCACCCTTACCGCTACCCACATTAAGTCTCAGTATCCCAGTAGGCAAATAAGCAGGAAGCATCTAACTAAGTGGGTAAACTCGAGTAAGATTAGTATAAAGCGAAAAACAGAGCAAAGTAAAGAGTAAATACAAAACCCCTAATAGACAGGTAATGCATTATTTACAAGTTTTACAGCAAAGAACACAATCTTATTCCTGGTAATACCTACGTACAGGGTAGGTAATAGATAGCTAGATAGACTAGAACTTTTTTTCCCCACCAAGGAGATTCCGCTTTTCACGTCCACACGTACTGCCACAGGCCACTTATGTATTTTTAATGGTTATCTGAAAAAGGGCCTCTGAGTGAAATTTTGCTATTTTTTGATGAAAAAATTCCAAGAATAAAAGAGTCTACTTCTCATGTTAAGGGATGACGAGCACACACACTATCAGGTCTACCTGATAGTGAGTGGCTGGCCAAAGATAATTTAAAACTGAGAACTGATCAGATGTTGCTGATAGAACCGCCACATACCCATCGGGTCTGTCAGGTGTCAGTTGGAATTGATCAAATTTTCATCAGGTATCAGTTCTCCACCAGTTTGCCTGATAGACTTATTATTGCTGCCTCACACTATCAGGTCTACCTGTCATGTCTACCTGATAATGAATAGCTTAGCTGGCCTAAGGAAAATAACAAACACATCATTAAGGAGCCAAAGTCTCAGGCCCTGCGCAGCATCTCTGCCGCTGAATACGCCGGCCCTGTATGGAGAAACGTCATAGACCACGCCGTAAACGAAATTGCAAGGATCATAACCGGGTGCCTCAAACCTACCCCTGTGCACAAGCTGTACTTATTTGCAGGAACAGCGCCCCCTACTATACGGCCACACCATACAAGCTCCATGTCCAAGATCGAGAAAAAGTTTCTTATAAACATTGCAGCTCATGAACAGCAATATTGAAGCTCGGAAAATCGAACTCTGGAGTCTCTCCTCACCAGAGCGAACTCAAAAGAAGGAACTCCTGCCGTATACCACCTGGAAGTCCTTGAACCGCTTGAGATCCGACGGATCTAAGTGCAAGTAGGTACAACGTGAGAAGATTGGGCCGAGGAGTCCACACCCAAGATCTCCTTCTTACTTATGATTATGAACAAATGGACCAAACCTGTATCTTGGGCTATCTCACACAGGCAAATGACAGAGGAATTTACGTGACTAATTACTATAGGTACACGATATGGCAGTGTTTATGTGAGATGTGGACACGGAAAGTAAGACGGTAATCAAGAACACCATATTATGTTTGATTCTGCCAAATTAGCGATCTTTAAAAAAGCTAGGGCTCACTTGGATATGCTTCCACCTTCCACCAACGAAGGATGCTCTCGCGCTTGCTGACCCACTCGGCCTTTTCAAAGAGAGGTTGAAATAACCCAACTTTGCATTAATTTGTAGGTGTCATAATAATTTTACAACTTATTGATGTAGGTACATGTTTTTTTTTTTTTTTTTTTTTTTTTTTTTTAATAATACATCTGATAGCGCCTACCATCCAGGAGAAAGCTGCTTGGGTCAGCGACATCACTCAGGTAATAATACATCTCATAGCGCCTACCATCCAGGAGAAAGCTGCTTGGGTCAGTGACATCACTCAGGTAATAATACATCTCATAGCGCCTACCATCCAGGAGAAAGCTGCTTGGGTCAGTGACATGCGACATCACTCAGGTAATAACACTCAGGTAATAATACATCTCATAGCGCCTACCATCCAGGAGAAAGCTGCTTGGGTCAGTGACATCACTCAGGTAATAATACATCTCCTGAACCTTGGCATTACTTCCTCTACTGCTGGCGATGGCGTAAGGTTACGTATGGCCTATTCGTTATCCGTACAAACTGTTCATATTTCGTTTCCTTAGGCCAGCCACTCACCATCAGGTACATCTGAGTAGTCCTGTCAGGCCTGTTAGACCTACCTTGTACCTGATAGTGAATGGCTGGCCTATCAGGTAGACCTGAAAAGGTCAGGTCTACCTGAACCTGATAGAGAGTGGCTGGCCTTACCGTTTTCGACACCTTGTCCCAGGTCTTCTTGAGGCGGAACACACTCGAGTTATTCATGGCGGAAATGATCGTCAGGACGCCATTGAAGTTGTTCAAAAATCTCAAGATATTCGCCACCGCTATCCACTTCTCTATGACGTGTACCCGTTGCGACATATTGGACCGGTTGAGAATCTCGTTGGCGACTAGTTTGGACATCTGGGGGAAAGCGGTAGAATATAATAGAATAGAAGATACTTAACTTGTTTATCCTGCTGGGATAGAAAAGTCCCTTTAACCCCAGCAGTCTAAACAAGGTCTCGTGTATTTTATGGGTTAAACAACAGAATACAACACTTAATGATTGCAACAAAAAGCCTTGTTTATTTGACAGAGATTTAACGTCACTGTATAACTCCTAAGCCTAAGGTCTTGTCCACTCTGAAGCACCAGCCTACACACATTGACCTCATGGGGCCCGGAAAAGCTAGCAGTAGGTACGTTATTACCCGGTTGGGCACCCATCCGGATACCCATCACGCGAAACGTTGCCTAATGAGGGATTAGTACGTTCAAAATTCTATCACCGCACCCCTGGTGCTAGCTTCCGTATCATGACAAATAAAGAAACACTACATAGGTAGGGTAGCATATTCTTCATTTAACAAGCAATTTTATTAAAGCAGTAGCAGACACAGGGCTGGTCTTGTCACTCACCGTATTAAAGCGTTGCGTAAACAGAACAATGTGCGGCGCCTTGGTCAACTTTTCACTCTTGAGCCATGCCTGCCCAAAAAACTCTTCAGATCGGATCGACTTGAAAATGTGGTAGTCGATGTAGGTCATCTGCTCGGCGATTTCAAGAGCGGACAGGGTCTCGATATTCTCCTTGTTAGCGACCTGTGAGGGAAACAACGTATGTAAAACTCGGAAAAATAAAAAATCCCTGTGAATACTTGATGGAAGACTCGCCCCTGACAACATTTTAAGTTGGGTAATTGGTGGTTGGCAAAATGTAAGAATTGGCGCAATGTCTTACCGTTGCGTTGGCCAACAGTTCCCCAACCATGTAACCATTCTCCCAACGATGAGTCAACCCTACGATTTCCCACCCATCAATGTTGTTAGGGTGGTAACTCTGTAAAGGTCCATCTATCACTGGGCAAAATATTGGATTGTGTTGTTTGGGAGCGGCGTTACCCGTCTTTATTCCACTCCTTGGTACTCTCCTATCTAAGTGTGCAACGGCTACCATTCACCCTCGCCGAGACCATTGCAGAAAAAAATCAGCTCAATTTCTTGAGTTTCAACGAGGCCAAGGGTTGGTACTGTGGTCAAGGCTCCATTGAGGACGGTTCTTTTCATTAGCATGGTTGGTTTATTTCCTCTTGGGTCGGTACTAGGCGAAGGTCGATTCGGTTCTTCGTTGTGGACGTCTACTAATGATTCCTCCCTTATCCATCCCTTCTCTTTCAAGTCCTCCTCAAACGTACATATCTCTACACCTTCCTTTTGCTCTTCTCTAACAATAAACATATACCTGTGGTGGTGGTGCAAGCAGATCCTGAAGATTGGTTTCGTGCTTGGTGCACGCCTTGGTAAGCATCTGTGTCAGTTGTGTAGCAGCCTTGTATTCCGCGGGTAGCAGGTTCGGTGTGCATACTATTTCCTCCAGGAACTCCAGGGTCATGTAGCGCAGCTCTTTGTCCTGAATGAAATCCTGTGAAATAGATTATAGAGTTGTTGATTAGAACTCAGTATGAAGGTTAAAATCTATTAGTTTTAGCGGCGCGGGCGATGAAAATCTTATCTTTTTTAAGCTTAAAAAATAATAATAATAATATGTTTTTTAATCATTTTTTGGAGAGACTTTAAAGAGGGTACTGTAACAACGGAGAGCTTATCATTCCGAAATTAAATCAAACTTATAGAAGAGAGAAGAAGGACAGGATAGAAGAGAACCAGCAACACCCAGAAGGAACCTTATCAGTTTAGGATGAACTTTGGCCCGGGCGGGAATCCTGGCTAACAAGGTAGGCGCACTACCGTCTTCTATTACTGGCTTCTTATATCCTCTCCTTCTTCCCTCTTAAGCTATGTCCACACAACATAGGCGACGCCGTCGAGATCGATGGTCGATTGACGAGGTGAATCTATGTTTGTCGAGGTTTAGTCTAAGGTTTCAGTCGACGTCGCGTCGATCGATGGCGTCGACTATAATATGTACCTATATGTGGACACAGCTTTAGATTTGCAATGATAATATCTCAGAAGTTACAGGTCCCTCTATCAATCCTCTTGGAAAATCGTTCTATTACCTGGGTATGTTTGCTGATCCAGTGTTGAAGTACGTTTAACACTTGCATCGTCCTGGCTGTGGAGAGGACGCTTTCCTTTCTCTTATTCCGTACCTCCTCCACTGGGGAAATGTCGCGAGGGTTACTCGATTCGCTCGCGGCGATGTCGAAAGCTGTGGCAGCCGTGGACGTGCTGCTCCTGGTGGAGAAAATTACAAGTAGGCGTGTAAGCAATTAAGCATTGAAGCAGCGTTTGAAAAAGGGACTGAAGAAAAAGAGCGATCCTATAATACCGCAATTGTTCTCTTTGAGGCAAAAATTTGAGAAATTTGATGTGTTGGAAATGGGTAGCAAGGCAATTTACAAGCATATTCCTCCTGATTTGTTCTCGATAAGTGCAACGATTTCTATCTATCTGATGAACAAAGAGGGACAGTACCTAAATGTTCAGTGAGTAGCCCACTACTTTACTCTCTTCCACCTAAATTTTGGGATTATCCTATTTAGGTATTTAATTTTCCTCCCTTCATCCATCTCAACCAATTCAACTTCCGTTTTTAGTCCGTCCTCCCTTTACTATTACAATAGTAATAAAAAGGTATAAGGGACGGACTATTGTATTAGCTTCGGTGTCTGTCTGTCTGTCTGTCAGTCTGTCCCCATAGAAGGACTTATCCAAACCTGATCGACCTATATATCAAATTAAAGGTCTTTTTACCAGGATCACGAAATTCGTCTTTTGGATCTCATCAAGTCTCCTTCCTGTGGATCCCCAGTCATGTTGGAATTAGATAGAATGAGATGATGCACAGAGCTGCAAGAAATGCTATAAAAAATGCTCGATTCACGAATCAATATACATCAAGTGACTACAAAGCTCACTTCAAACAGATTCAGTTCAAGAGATGGGAGGAGATTTGGAGACAAAATGCTGTCTTGGGTAGACAGCTGAGGCAAATTAAAACAGATGTGCGTAAATGGAAATCTTCAAACAGAAATATAAGACAAGAAGAAGTAGTCCTCTGTAGATTACGGATTGGTCACTGCTTAGCGACACACAAACATCTTCTAGAACGAAAGGATCCCCCTGCTTGTGAATTCTGTGGACAAACTCCAGTTTATTTAAATCATTGGTTAACTGAATGTCACGCCCTCGCCAATTTAAGGAGACAACATCAAAATAAATAGGAAACTCGATGAAATCTACATATATATTACAGGATAATGTTGAATCAATTAATCTTTAATTATATCATACTAAATTATTTGCTAAAATCTGATCCTGTAGGTACCTAAGGAGGTACCAAATCTTGTAATGTAAAATATTTTGTACTTGCCCTTTTTTTCCTTTTTTTCATTATCTAGGTATCTACTTACTTTGCTTTGCTTGCTATTATCTAAATTCTAAGTAAAAGAGTTACGAATCCTTTCTGACTAGGTACAATATTATTAGATATTATGTAAGTACCTACTTTGAAATGTTAAACATCTGATAGCGCCTACCATCCAGGAGAAAATTGCTTGGGTCAGCGACATCACTCAGGTAATAATACATCTCATAACGCCTACCATCCAGGAGAAAGCTGCTTGGGTCAGTGACATCACTCAGGTAATAATACATCTCATAACGCCTACCATCCAGGAGAAAGCTGCTTGGGTCAGCGACATGCGACATGTAATAATACATCTCATAGCGCCTACCATCCAGGAGAAAGCTGCTTGGGTCAGCGACATCACTCAGGTAATAATACATCTCATAACGCCTACCATCCAGGAGAAAGCTGCTTGGGTCAGCGACATCACTCAGGTAATAATACATCTCATAACGCCTACCATCCAGGAGAAAGCTGCTTGGGTCAGCGACATCACTCAGGTAATAATACATCTCATAACGCCTACCATCCAGGAGAAAGCTGCTTGGGTCAGCGACATCACTCAGGTAATAATACATCTCATAACGCCTACCATCCAGGAGAAAGCTGCTTGGGTCAGCGACATCACTCAGGTAATAATACATCTCATAACGCCTACCATCCAGGAGAAAGCTGCTTGGGTCAGCGACATCACTCAGGTAATAATACATCTCATAGCGCCTACCATCCAGGAGAAAGCTGCTTGGGTCAGCGACATCACTCAGGTAATAATACATCTCATAACGCCTACCATCCAGGAGAAAGCTGCTTGGGTCAGCGACATCACTCAGGTAATAATACATCTCATAACGCCTACCATCCAGGAGAAAGCTGCTTGGGTCAGCGACATCACTCAGGTAATAATACATCTCATAACGCCTACCATCCAGGAGAAAGCTGCTTGGGTCAGCGACATCACTCAGGTAATAATACATCTCATAACGCCTACCATCCAGGAGAAAGCTGCTTGGGTCAGCGACATCACTCAGGTAATAATACATCTCATAACGCCTACCATCCAGGAGAAAGCTGCTTGGGTCAGCGACATCACTCAGGTAATAATACATCTCATAGCGCCTACCATCCAGGAGAAAGCTGCTTGGGTCAGCGACATCACTCAGGTAATAATACATCTCATAACGCCTACCATCCAGGAGAAAGCTGCTTGGGTCAGCGACATCACTCAGGTAATAATACATCTCATAACGCCTACCATCCAGGAGAAAGCTGCTTGGGTCAGCGACATCACTCAGGTAATAATACATCTCATAACGCCTACCATCCAGGAGAAAGCTGCTTGGGTCAGTGACATCACTCAGGTAATCATCACCCAAAGTTGGAGAGCACATACTGACAGCCTTTGTGAAAAATATTCCGTCCCTCTGATTTCTATCCCTGGCCTGAAATTTAACATGCACCTTCCACTGAGATTGCTTAATCCGGCTAGGTTGCCACCCTAGTTAGCTTGCTTGGTAGAGCGTCTGCCTTGTAAGTGCTAGGTCACGGGTTCAGTTTCCACCCGGAGCGGATGTTATTAATGTTATTATGAACGGATAATATTCGTTTTTGAAACAGCTGGCTTTCTCCTATCCCATCGTCCTTCTCTCTTCGTTCTCGGGACGATAAGACCTTGACAGTTACAGTTCAATTTATCGAACCTCTAAAAATAAATAAAAACTTTGGTATTTCCTCATAATACATTTTTTCTTCCTTGACAGTTACAGTTCAATTTATCGAACCTCTAAAAATAAATAAAAACTTTGGTATTTCCTCATAATACATTTTTTCTTTAACCTATCAGCAATATACCTTAACTTACTCATATTTCCTCATAATACATTTTTTCTTTAATCTTCTCTCAGCAATATACCTTAACTTACTCATATTTCCTCATAATACATTTTTTCTTTAATCTTCTCTCAGCAATATACCTTGACTTACTCACTTTCCCCTCTCCTACACGAAGATTCTTTTCTTTTCAATATCCTAGGGTTCGCTGCTCGCTTTTTGATGTAGGTTCTTACAATGTTAAAGCTTCTTATCTCTCCAATAATTGCAAACTCATCTTTCCAATAATTGAAGTTTTGTAATCAGTGCCTCTGAATTAACTTTTTTAAATATTAATATTTTTTCCTCAGAAGTCCTCATAAGACATGGCTTTTGCTTCTTTTTACTTCGATAGGTCTTAATTCCCTCTGCTAGAACAGGGGTTTCCAACTTCCATTAGTATACGGGCCACATGCTACATTGGGAAGTACTTCGCGGGCCACATATGTACATAGGGGAGCATTATAGGACCCCCCCCACCCATAACTTTTCAGAAATGCAGTCCGATCGAATTTCGTGCGCCGCAGGCGAAATTTTTCAAAAAGTATTCTCCTAATTTTTTACATTTAGGCAAGTTTGTACAGATCCCAAAAAGGTTCGCAGGCCACAAAAATGGTCTGGCGGGCCACATGTGGCCCGCAGTCCACTAGTGGAAAACCCCTGTGCTAGAAGCTAGTTGCCTATTTATTTAGTTCACTGAAGGGTGCACTGCTAGATATGTACCTTTTCTGGAAGCCTATTCAATGCTTTCTACTTGGATAATCTTTTCAATGTCCTCCATTTTCCTTTATGTTAATACCTAGGTATTTTTTCCTCTATCTCAATAAGTATATTGGTTGATGTATGTATTACCTACTCATTTTCCTGTGGTTTATACTAGGTACGTAACTTCTTAATCTTCTTATTAAGATTTTTTTATTTATTTACCTATTTATGAAAGACATTTGTTATTTTGAACTCTACTTGGGTTTTGATCTCTTCTTTCTTGCTATAAGTTATTACTTATAGCGTTTCTTTTATTTTCCAGGTAGTAGGTATATTATTTACGTAATAAAATGCGCCTTATCAGATCTTGTAAGACTTTCCCTACCAACAACCAATACAGTGGAACCTCGATATAACGAACTTTGATATAGCGAACTCCTCGATTTAACGAAGAAAAGTCGATTTCCCTTTCCTTCAGAGGCAAAAACCTCAGCGAAGTAAAAAGAATAGATACAACGAAGTAATTTGGGGCACGAGCCCGAGAAAAATTACCTCAGTATAACGAAATTGATTGTATTTTAACCTCAGTATAGCGAAGTTATCTTAAAACCAAGTAGAATTACCTCAGTATAACGAAGTTACTTTGATTTGACCTCAGTATAGCGAAGTGATCTTAAAACCGAGTAGAATTATACCTCAGTACAACGAAGTTACTCTGATTTGGACCTCAGTATTGTTGTAGGAATGATATTTGGTAACAAATACTATCGCTACCAGTAGAGAGTCTACCTTCAAGATTCAATGATCCCAGAGCTAGGTCGGAGGAAGCAACACAATCTTATCCGAAGGTTGCGTTCGCCAACTCAGATAGACGAGATCATTGGACCTAGAAGTTGACGTGACCACCAAATAAACAAACAGTTTCGAGCGTGTGTAAAAGAGCAACAAAAAACATTCTGGGTTAGAAGTCGGCTGGGGCAACACCTAGTTGGTAAATAAATCATCCCCGTTCTAAGTTAAGCGAACAAGTTGTGTTCTGTTTTATTCGACAAGTCTTCCCCAGCCACCCAGCATCGGTCGCCAGGTCCGGGCCGACCTTAAACAAGAGACGAACTTCAACGTCCACAACAGAACCCAGGACACTTGTTCTGTGACAAGTCACAAGGTAAGTGCAAAACCTTTTATTATTATTAGATATTATTATTATTTTTTTTTATATATGTATATATATGTAGAAGGAGAGTCGGGAAAGGTCTCAGTTTCCCAGACTGTCCTTACGGGTTAGCACAGATAAAACACCAATAGGTGAAGCGCGATGTGTTCATGTTGAAGACAGGTGTATCCAAGGGTATAGGTCAACTTGGGAATGAGCAAACAATTTTCAAGCGAAGACCCACATGGGCCCAGGTCCCTCGAAAATGGGAGCACCCAGCAGCTAGGGTCTGATTTTGTAAGACATTGAATTCAAATTCCATGACCTACATTATGTACATATGTAGATGAATGTGCATTTCTCCACTGCACCGATTAAAGAAATAAATTCCAGCAATGGCAATTATTTCTTCCTTTTCATATTACTACTTTTTTTGGGTTTACGTTCCTCATTCTCTTACAACGGACATCCAAGTTGCGTGAATGAGGGTGTAAATTCATTACTTTTCTCGAACAATCATACTTAATAAAGGTTTTAATTATTCTTGGGAGACTTTCTCCAAATCGTTGGGGCCGAAAACACACGCAGTCATGCAGTTCATAAAATTGAGGACCACAACCATTGGGGTTGAACATCGGTACGCATAATAAACAATTAAATCAAACTTATTACAACCCATTCGTCCTAGAGAGCAAAAGAAATGGCCTTCTATAGAACCTGAAGTTAATCACATAAAGTTTTCTCACAAGAGCTTGCCTGCTTGCTTGCTTCAAGGACCTCAATCACTATTACCACCCAAACAAATCTGTAGGTAAAGCTGAAAACTGTGTCTCTGTAAGAAGGCACTAGAAACTAGAAACAGCAGAACACAATCATGCATCATGCGAATGTGGTGCCGTCTCTTACAACGACTGACAATTATGTTTCTCGGGGATGATTGTGATTATGACAGGGAGAATGTTAGAGAAATCGGTTCTACCTCGGCTTTTATTAAAAGTCTAAAGCTCGTTAGAAATTCGGGGGAGCCTCATGAAAGATCCATGTACGTACTTACTCTTACCAATAGGTATCAATCATGCACCTAAAACTTAGAGTTTCCCGATCCTTATTTCAGGGGACGTTCATATAAATCAAAATACCTCCTACTATCCATACCTTACTATTTGCTTACATATCAAAATACTGCCCACCATCACCTGTGAAAGTGCTTACTATCACCTGATATTAGGTGACAAATCCTTTCTGACAGTACATAGGAAAAGGAAATCCAACATTCCTGAATCCTGATGATGTACCAATTTTGTACGCCACAATATTTACGGGAGTATTTACAGGTAAATAAATTGATTGATTTTATGAGAAAACAAAATCAAGATAAGGAGTTGTATTTTATTCCAGTATACAAAGGAAGGAACTATGTCACTCGTTCAAACAAAATATTTTCCCTTTAAGAAGAGGTCGCCTGAACTTGGCCTGCCTGACGACACTACACGTACGGACGTACTTACACCTAACACAAGTTTTAATTTCAAACTTCACGAACTAATAATGTTCATGGCGAACCAAATATTTCATTCAGTATGTAAGTCTAATAAGTAGAACAAGCTATTAAACCGACACGCTTTGACCGCTTTTTGGCGGTTTTCAGCTATATCGACTAAACGGTTAGAGATATTGTAAATGATACAACAGAACACCCAAATAAGCACCATTCAATAGGATAAGGAAAGTCGTGTGATGTTCACACCAGATTTTTTAAAATCTGGTTTTGTTTTGATAACTAAGGGGTGAGAGAATTAGATTTCGTGCTACCGTAAATACTGTAATTAAAACAATTTTATACGGTCTCGGTCTTTCAAATATCAAAAGTGCCAAGTGTGTGAGAATCTGAGAATTCTTTTTCGTTTTACTGTGGGACCGGAGAGTTGGTGCTCTGACTTTTATGCGGCGGTGAGAATCTGAGAATTCTTTTTCGTTTTACTGTGGGACCGGAGAGTCGGTGCTCTGACCTGGTGCGGACAATTAAATTTAGTCTCCCCTCTTTTAATAAAGAGAATAGAGTCTGAGAATTCCGACTTTTGGGTGTAGGTAATAATTTTGTCTCTTTTAATAAAGAGAATAGAGTCTGAGAATTCCGACTTTTGGGTGTAGGTAATAATTTTGTCTAGGACTATTTAAATTAAAAATATTCTCATAATTTCTCGGTCGACCACGATAGGGTCCTTGACAGGATGTCTGGGACAACATAAAATGCAATACTTATTCAGTTCATGATTTTGGTTAAGTTTATCACTACCAGAGCTAACACTTGTTTGGTATTGGGTACAACCAGCACTACCCAAGCCATACGAAGTAATGGTTTTGGAAAATCGAGGTCCCTCTAACTTTGAGGAGACCTTATCTACGTCAAGAGCATTGAATAGAGAGCATTCAGAACCACTATCAAAAAGAAAACAAAATCGCTCACCGTTATGATATAGGTAGTTGTTTTTCTGGGTTGACAGCACACATTCCAACATATCTGTCTGGAGGCTCCTTCATCTTGGGGCACCCTACAGCAAAGTAGGTACTAGGTATCCGGTCCGTTCACATTTGTAGCACGTCATTCGAAGCCAGATCTCTGGACTCCAGAGTCTGGAGGTCGATTTTATCACAGCTCTGCGACAGTCGCTGGTATGATGATCAAATTTTGCAGTTTTTGCAATATCGGCTGAAGAGATTGATCTTCTTTTGTTCATGTTGAAGACAGTTGTTGTATCCAAGGGTATAGGTCAACTTGGGAATCAGCAGACAATTTTCAAGCGAAGACCCACATGGGCGTTCAGTTCTCGGAGAGGCAGCTTTTCGAGACGAAACAATAGCAACAAAACCCAGGTCCCTCGAAAATGGGAGCACCCAGCAGCTAGGGTCTGATTTTGTAAGACAATGAATTCAAATTCCATGACCTACATATGTACCTATGTAGATGAATGTGCATTTTTCCACTGCACCGATTAAAGAAACCAATTTTAGCAAATGGCAATTATTTCTTCTTCTTCATATTACCTACTACTTTTGTTTTTATTTGAGGATACATAAATTTTCGGTTTACGTTCCTCATTTTCTTACAACGGACCTCCAAGTTACGTGAATGAGGGTGTAAATTCATTACTTTTCTCGAACAATCATAATAAAGGTTTTAATTATTCTTGAGAGACTTTCTCCAAATCGCTGGGGCCGAAAACACACGCGATCATGCAGTTCATAAAATTCAGGACCACAACCATTGGGTTTGAACATCGGTACGCATAATAAACAATTAAATGAAACTTATTACAACCCATTCGTCCTAGAGAGGAAAAGAAATGGCCTTCTATAGAACCTGAGGTTAATCACATAAAGTTTTCTCACAAGAGCTTGCCTGCTTGCTTTCTTCAAGAACCTCAATCACTATTACCACTCAAACAAATCTGTAGGTAAAGCTGAAAACTGTGTCTCTGTAAGAAGGCACTAGAAACAGCAGAACACAATCATGCATCATGCGAATGTGGTACCGTCTCTTACAACGACTGACAATTATGTTTCTCGGGGATGATTATGATTATGACAGGGAGAATGTTAGAGAAATCGGTTCTATCTCGGCTTTTATTAAAAGTCTAAGGCTCGTTAGAAATACGGGGGAGCCTCATGAAAGATCTATGTACGTACTTACTCTTACCAATATAGGTATCAATCATGCACCTAAAACTTAGAGTTTCCCGATCCTTATTTCAGGGGACGTTCATATAAATCAAAATACCTCCTACTATCCATACCTTACTATTTGCTTACATATCAAAATACTGCCCACCATCACCTGTGAAAGTGCTTACTATCACCTGATATTAGGTGACAAATCCTTTCTGACAGTACATAGGAAAAGGAAATCCAACATTCCTGAATCCTGATGATGTACCAATTTTGTACGCCACAATATTTACGGGAGTATTTACAGGTAAATAAATTGATTGATTTTATGAGAAAACAAAATCAAGATAAGGAGTTGTATTTTATTCCAGTATACAAAGGAAGGAACTATGTCACTCGTTCAAACAAAATATTTTCCCTTTAAGAAGAGGTCGCCTGAACTTGGCCTGCCTGACGACACTACACGTACGGACGTACTTACACCTAACACAAGTTTTAATTTCAAACTTCACGAACTAATAATGTTCATGGCGAACCAAATATTTCATTCAGTATGTAAGTCTAATAAGTAGAACAAGCTATTAAACCGACAATAATCGTCCTCTGACATTTCCTGGTGGGTACCTAGCTAAGTAGCTAACTTCACATCAAAATAATTCATGCATCCGTGCAGCGGACATAAGTACCTACACAGTATACATGCACCACTGTACATAAGTTCGACTGGAGTACAAAGTACAATACAGTCAGTTTTACTGAAAATAACTGAAGTCTCGAGAACTAGTAGATTTAATCAATCTCGAGTTTCACTCTCAAAAACGAACAGTTCAGCATTCACAGAAAGAAATAGGAAAGCTCACTTACGGACGTGTGTATGACCTACACACTAATAGGATCTTTCTTACGGTACTGAAGAACATCCACCGCTAGCTGCAACCAATTAGGTATCCTCAGGAAACCAAGTAAATCCACAAAAAGGCTAAAATTCACTAGGGTCAATCCCACTTCTGATGTAGAAGGAGAGTCGGGAAAGGTCTCAGTTTCCCAGACTGTCCTTACGGCTTAGCACAGATAAAACACTAATAGGTGAAGCGCGATAATGAGTAGACACAGAGAAGGTATTTGCAATCAACCAACAATGAAGGTAGGTATATTACGTAGGTAGGTATGTACACTATTCCGACCCTGGACTCGAAACTCCCCAAGACATCCCTTCGCGGATTCTATACAAAGACTGACTAGCTTGGAACCTAGCACCAGGGTTCTCCCATCGAGTATCCCCTACTAGATTTCCCCCTCAGCCTTTCGGAGTGTATATAAAAAAGAAATGAGTGTTTCATCGCCGTTTTACTTTGTAGCAATGAAACAACTGCTACATTAGACGCGTGTGGTCTGTGTCGTAGCATGCCTGTCCCGTAGTATGCCTCTCATCAGATGGGCCATAAAACACATTATACTTCCCTGTTAGGTGATTGGTCAACACGAGAACACCAGAAAGTAACCCGTTGAAATACATATTTGCAATCGGAAAAAGAGTGTACATTTTTTGTCGATGCGATGGTGGGATTCGAACCCGGGAACTTCTGCATGGCAAGCAAGCGCGTTACCAATGGGCTAGTGATAATCATTTATTTCACTTCGCTAATTATTTATTAATTCTCTCCATTTCCAGGGGTGCGCGCTATTCTGGCTGGAGTAGAAGCAAACTCAGAGTCAGTGAGTAAGCAAACACTCGAGTGTGTAAGCAAAGTGCATCAATTATCAGAGAATCTGAACACAACCCATCGGAATCTGAACGTAGCCTTCTCCCAATCTTTACTCAGGTATGCATACAAGATCGAACCAGGTCGCAGTGTTATAGGGCTTTAATACATACCCGATGGCCCTACTTATATTCAATTCAATTCAATTCAATCTTTATTGTATTGTTAATACACATTATATACAATTTACAAATAATCACTCAATTTACAATAAACGATGACGAAAAACAGGTATAACTAGAGACTATGTTTACATCAATACCAAAGTATGTCTATCCTATCACTGGTAATCATGGATTATGTAGCCTCCTGTAGTCTATGTCGTAATGTGTCTCTCGTGAGACGGGCGAAAAAAGACAATACCTCACATTTTATTGCTAGGTCAACACGAGAACAATAATAGGTTCTTGAGTGAAAGGTAACCACTTGGCGAGGTTAACGCCGGAGGCGTTCTCTACCACCTAACCCTTAGAGCTCTATTATTTTGTGATCAAATCTAAAACTTTCTCGCTTTGAGTTCATAGGTCGTCGCGACAAATTTCAAGATCAGAGCTCATTTGTGTAAGAAAAAGTGTTATCTAAAACTTTCTCGCTTTGAGTTCATAGGTCGTCGCGACAAATTTCGAGATCAGAGCTCATTTGTGTGAGAAAATGTGAAAAAAATCCCCCAAAAACCAGTTTTTGGTTTTTTGGCTTTATGGTTCTCTGGATAAAATTTGCACCACCATTTTCGTGTTCCTGGTAAAAAGACCTTTAATTTGATATATAGGTCGACCAGGTTTGGATAAGTCCCTTCTACGGGGACAGACGGACAGACTGACAGACTGAAGACAGACCGACACCGAAGCGAATACAATAGTCCGTCCACTATACCTTTTATTATTAGTACCTATTATTATGCTTGACAGTCCTGAAATTCTAAACCAGGTCCTGTTATGGGGAACAGAGAGTCTTGACAAGGTTAAGGCCAATATAAGAAAGTATTGCGAAGTGTTGGATAGAATAGATCTGCAATGCAAGCAGAATGTAAACAACACTCCCAATATTGTAGATTCAGCAGTAAGTAATAACCCCATTAGTGAGATGTGAGATACGTCAAGTTTTTAGTCCGTCCTTCCTTTATTAAATTACAATAGTAGTAATAAAAGGTATGGGGACGGACTATTGTATTCGCTTCGGTGTCGTCTGTCTGTGTGTCTGTCTGTCCCCATAGAAAGACTTATCCAAACGTGGTCGACCTATATATCAAATTAAAGCTCTTTTTACCAGGAACACGAAAGGCCCAAACCATTTTTATATGAGTTAACGATGAAAGTCCCTTTGTTCTATTTGTACAAGGCTCCAGTGGCAATGAAATGAAAAGAATCCATCCTATGGCTCTGGGCACCCTTTCTAAGAGGCTTCACCCGGACATCAATAACAGAATGGAAAGAATTTTCAAAAACGGAAAAAAAAACAGACTGAAATAAGTATGAAAGATAGACTAGTGCCAAAATCCACCTCAGATAAAATGAAAGAAAAGGGGTTCTCCTGCTTCATTACGAAATTTTTGGTCACCAAACAAGGTATTATTAAGGGAGTTTACAAAGAACTTTCTGAGAAAGAAATCAAAGAGGAATGTGAAGTTCCATATGAGCTAAAGGATAAGATTAGAATTCTGTCTGTTGAACGCTTTAACAGAAAAGAAAATGACCAATGGGTGCCATCTGAAACGGTCCAACTAAATTTTCGAGTCCAAACATTACCATCTTATGTTACCATACACTATGTTAGATGCAGAGTTGAACCATTTATAATATTTTGAAGACAAATCTGATGCAAAAATGAGAGCAATTTTATTTTAGGATTCCAAAATCAAATCTCAATGGAGAATGATTGCTTGGGTCAGCGACATGCGACATCACTCAGGTAATAATACATCTGATAGCGCCTACCATCCAGGAGAAAATTGCTTGGGTCAGCGACATCACTCAGGTAATAATACATCTCATAGCGCCTACCATCCAGGAGAAAGCTGCTTGGGTCAGCGACAT